>NC_052339.1:23447579-23455079 GCF_016432855.1 Salvelinus namaycush | reverse complement strand
GCTAACTCAGTGATCTTTGTAACATGCTTGTAGTATCCTCAAAAAAATGCTGGATTGATGTACACCACTGATTTCATTGCCAGTACTTTGCAGCGAGCCTCAGATCTACTGAAGAGACAGTGTGGAGGGTTGCCAGGTTGGGAAGCTGGGCTCAACACACACACACACACACACACACACACACACACACACACACACACACACACACACACACACACACACACACTTGGGAGGAGGGCAAAACGATGGTAATAGTCTTTAAATTGAACCAATTAACCAGCCGACTCAGCAGGCCCATATAAAGGCCTAACTCCGACCAGGGAAAAGGGCCACGAGGGTACCATCAAGGGCAGTCATCTCCATTACGGTAATGACGGCTTCAGTGGAGCCCTTTCCATATTATATAATGAACAAAAATATAAACGCAACATGCAACAATTGCAACAGCCCTGGTGGACATTCCTGCAGTCAGCGTGCCAATTGAACACCCCCTCAAAACTTGAGACATCTGTGGTATTGTATTGTGTGACAAAACTGCACATTTTAGTGGCCTTTTATTGTCCCCAGCACAAGGTGCACCTGTGTAATGATCAAGCTGTTTAATCAGCTTCTTGATATGCCACAGCTGTCAGGTGGATGGATTATCTTGGCAAAGGAGAAATGCTCACTAACAGGGATATAAACAAATTTGTGTACAAAATGAGAGAAATAAGCTTTTTGTGCCTATGGAACATTTCTGTGATTTTTTTCCCAGCTCATGAAACATGGGACCAACATTTTACATGTTGTGTTTATATTTTTGTTCAGTGTAGATGTCACATTTGCCTTCTCTAGAAACTTTTACAGGGATAGTTCAGCTATTTATTTTTCTATTTGTGTCATTCAGATATAGTTATACAGTTGGACATAGATGGTGTTTATTTGTACTGTGGTGGATGTTTGACCACAAAAATAAGCCTGTTTCGACAGAGGGTGTCCTCTGGAAGCCATTGTTGCTCCTGCTAACTTCCCTCCTCCGACACCACTTCACTACACAACATTTCAGCTGTCGGGCTATGTCACATAGAGGAGAGAGGGGGAGGGAAGTAGAGATGGAGCGAAGAGAAGGAGAGAGACAAGGAGGGGTGTACAGTGAGAGCAAGAGAGAAACGGGGAGAAACACGAACGGAAGGATAGAGATGTGCGAGGGATAGCGAGACGGTAAGAGAAGAGATGAGCTGTCACACAGGAGTTTTAAAAGAAAGGCCTGACTATCAGCACAGGAAGTCATGTTATCTATGGGGGGAGGGGGGAAGGACAGGGGAGTGGTGAGGGATGGGGGGGGGGGGGGGGGGGGGGGGGGGGTAGAGAGGGAGGAGGGGACAATGTATAGCTGGGGGAGGACTTTGAGGCAAAGTGAACTGTTAACTAACTTCATCAAGGTAAATGTGACTTGAATGTGTTCTTCAGAAGCTGATGACATTAGTCTAAACTGATAGAGGGGTCAAAGATAACTACAGAGCTAGGAGAAGAGTGATGAATGGTGGGGGGGTCACTAAACCATACAGGAGTCCTTTTTCTCCCCCCTCCCCCTCTAATCTGTCTGGTGAAAGGTCAAATGCCATCGGTTGATTTAAGGAAATGTGTGTGGGCGTGTGTGTGCATGTGTGAAGGGAGGGGGGACAGGAGGACTAAGACCCTGGCAAACACATCAGCACATCCCTGACGGGCCTAGCCCACAGAGCCCTGCATCAGTAGCCAGTCGTATGTGTGCTAAAATTTCAGTGAGTGTGCTAACATTTCAGTGTGTGTGCTAACATTTCAGTGAGTGTACTAAAATTTCAGTGAGTGTGCTAACATTTCAGTGAGTGTGCTAACATTTCAGTGTGTGTGCTAACATTTCAGTGAGTGTGCTAACATTTCAGTGAGTGTGCTAAAATTTCAGTGAGTGTGCTAACATTTCAGTGAGTGTGCTAACATTTCAGTGTGTGTGCTAACATTTCAGTGAGTGTGCTAACATTTCAGTGAGTGTGCTAACATTTCAGTGTGTGTGCTAACATTTCAGTGAGTGTGCTAAAATTTCAGTGAGTGTGCTAACATTTCAGTGTGTGTGCTAACATTTCAGTGAGTGTGCTAAAATTTCAGTGAGTGTGCTAACATTTCAGTGTGTGTGCTAACATTTCAGTGTGTGTGCTAACATTTCAGTGTGTGTGCTAACATTTCAGTGTGTGTGCTAACATTTCAGTGCGTGTGCTAACATTTCAGTGTGTGCGACTGTGTACCCATACTTCTGTGTTGGCAAGTTGCTGCTTGAATAACGATGGGTGCATGATTGTGCAATTGTGTGGGCAAACTTTTTTGTGAGTAACTTTGATAGTGTGTGTGCATGGATATGTGATATAGCTATGTCTGTGTATACGCGTGTTTGCGTAAGAGTGACTACGTACGTCTGTGAGTGTGCCAGTGTCAATAAGTGTGTTTGTCTGTGTAAAACTGTGTGTATTCGCCAGCATCAGAGAGGAAAGGTCAGCCAGCGCCGGGTAGGCAGCACAGGTCTCGGCTTTCACTCTGCCGTCAGTGCCTGAGTTATAAATAGCAGGCAGGCAGCGAGCTGGCCGCCCATGTGGGGACCTGACAGGCAGCAGCCACATCCACCTGGACTCTGACCCCCGGCCACAGCCAATCCCGAGAGAGCCAAGCTTCCATGTCAGCACAGCAAGATTGGATGAAGCCAACTTGTCTTTGTGTCACCTCAGCCACTCTCCTCAATTCACCTGTCCTGCCTACAAGACATTTCCACAGTCTATCAAGTTGGTTGATGTTTGATCCGCACCTGAGGTTACCATGTGACAAAATACCTTGTTATCTATGCTGGAAGATAATATTTCTTTATTTTTTAAAATAAAAAATCTAAAGAAATGTGTAATTTGCATGAATCATCAGGATATTGTAGTACACTGAGGCACTCAGACCTCAAACAGCTCACATTACACCAAGGGTGAAAATACACCACCTTATGAAGATGCTATCCATCAAAGACAAACGTATTCTTTCAATATCATTTATAGTGTTCTTATGAGAGAAAACAAAAAGAAGAGACAGAGCGAGAGAGAGAGAGAGAGAGAGAGAGAGACAGAGAGAGAGAGAGAGAGAGAGAGAGAGAGAGAGAGAGAGAGAGAGAGAGAGAGAGAGACAGAGACAGAGAGAGAGAGAGACAGAGAGAGACAGAGAGAGAGAGAGACAGAGAGAGAGAGAGAGAGACAGAGAGAGAGAGAGAGACAGAGAGAGAGAGAGAGAGAGAGAGAGACAGAGAGAGAGAGAGAGACAGAAAAAGAAAGACAGAACTCCTCAGACTGTGACAGTGGGGGTTGATGATTCAACAGGTCTCTTCTGATCCAAACTGAAAAATTCCACTGCACCAGCACAGAGGGTGGACAGGGGGCGCTGTAACGTCAAAATGCTGCTCCCTGCTCTTGTGCAATGTCACACCAAGGGCATTCCTCCTTGCCATCGCAGCTTCTCTCTCTCCTTCTCTTCTAGCACACTTTAATGTCCTCACTGTCCTGTAAAGAGTTAAAGCAAGTAAAAGTGCACCATCCACTACTCACTGGCTCAGTCTATTCACCAGGCCCTTCATAGGGTTGGGGTGCATCTCCTTGGCAACCGGCTCACAACAGCAGGCCCCATTTAATTTGATGCTCTGGCAACAAAATGGCTGCTCCACTGCCAGTCATATGGACAGCTCCATCACATCAGCCCAGAGCTGGATGGTACCGTGGAAGTACCGTGGAACATTCACAAGGAAGGTGGCAGATAGAAATAGAATGAATAGAGCCCACTCCATCTCCGTGTGCTTTGAGTTTCTTACCCCAAAGCGTCACTTCTTTTTTGGAGTGTTAAGAAAATGCTAAATAGAGTGGTGAAAAAGAACACTTATATGCAAAGTAACAACTTAGTATCTATCGCCTAGTATTTTCTAAACAGAATTCATGCGCATCCTTTGACATCCTGTGACACTAGAGAGCACTGAGCTACCAACACACAAACGTCTTTCTGACAGTCGTTTTCTCTCAGATTGAGGCAGCCTACACTCATTGTTTCCTGCCCACACCTCTTCATTCCATGCGCATGAGAAAGCTGCATCTACCGAGCAGGCAGACTACTGTCCTGGTTCATCCCTATCATGCAGACAGCAGACTTCATCATCCAGCCGTTTCATTTCACAACAACAGTACTTCATCAGGACAACTTCACTGTGCAGCAGGACAACTTCACTGTGCAGCAGGACAAATTCACTGTGCAGCAGGACAACTTCAGAAGCTTATGTTGTAGGGCAGGTCAACTCAATGGGATGGCGCTTCTCACATCAGCAGGTCACATTCAAACCTCAAGCTCCAAATTCTAGTCAATTCAGTCAAATCTAGTCAAGTCTAGTCAATTCAGTCAATTCTAGTCAATTCAGTCAATTCTAGTCAATTCTAGTCAATTCAGTCAATTCTAGTCAATTCAGTCAATTCTAGTCAATTCAGTCAATTCTAGTCAATTCAGTCTAGCATGCTGGGAGCAGATACCCCATCAGTTGTCGGGTGTGTGTGTTGAAGTGGGGAGGGGGCGTCATCTTCCCACTTCCTGTGTTCTGCTCTGCCTAAACAGCAACCCCTGATAACGCCCATACATTTATCTCTGTGCCACAGTCCTCCAAACTCCTAACCCCTCACCTCTCCATGTAAATGGCCTGACAAACGTTAGCTTGAAGATAGAGGGTTTAAGTATCAGGCAGGAGCTTGAAAAGTCAACGGGTTCTTTAATTTATTCATTCAACCCCATTTTCCCCTCAAGGCCTTGTTGACCATTGGTGTGTGGGCATAACAGACCAAATTATGCCCACTGAATTATGTATAAATTGAAGATTAATCTGTATTCTTAGTCATTTCTGGTAATAAAAAATGACCCGGCACCACTGAGGGGGAGGGTCTTTGCGACTGTACCGTGCCATGATTGGCTTTGTATTTATGTGTATTGTGTTTTTCTTTGAGGCATTCAGACATTTTTGGGGAGAGAAAAAAACAATGCTTTCCCTCTGGGATTTGTTTGTTCACTGAGTATCGTGTTTTATATCAACTGCTAGGCTATTCTAAAGGGCGCGTTTGCAGTTGGTGACAGGTGCTAACGCTGGGATTTGTGCTGGGTTTGTGTGGCGGGAGCAGGACTGCACATGTGTTTGGGTGGTGCTGCTGTCATAGCTGGGAAGGGTATTGTTTACAGAGAGGCTTAAAGACCAAAACCTTAGTCTTGGTAATACTCTCAGCCTTCCTTGGCATACAATCTTTACACAGTCCATGGCATTTCTTGTGAGATAAATAGTAATTTTCTAAAGCTTGAAGGGGGAAAAAAACTGTACAGGTGAACTACCCGGGTAATGAAACGTCTACTGTACAGGTGAACTACCCGGGTAATGAAACGTCTACTGTACAGGTGAACTACCCCGGGTAATGAAACGTCTACTGTACAGGTGAACTACCCCGGGTAATGAAACGTCTACTGTACAGGTGAACTACCCCGGGTAATGAAACGTCTACTGTACAGGTGAACTACCCGGGTAATGAAACGTCTACTGTACAGGTGAACTACCCCGGGTAATGAAACGTCTACTGTACAGGTGAACTACCCGGGTAATGAAACGTCTACTGTACAGGTGAACTACCCGGTAATGAAACGTCTACTGTACAGGTGAACTACCCCGGGTAATGAAACGTCTACTGTACAGGTGAACTACCCCGGGTAATGAAACGTCTACTGTACAGGTGAACTACCCGGGTAATGAAACGTCTACTGTACAGGTGAACTACCCGGGTAATGAAACGTCTACTGTACAGGTGAACTACCCCGGGTAATGAAACGTCTACTGTACAGGTGAACTACCCGGGTAATGAAACGTCTACTGTACAGGTGAACTACCCGGGTAATGAAACGTCTACTGTACAGGTGAACTACCCCGGGTAATGAAACGTCTACTGTACAGGTGAACTACCCGGGTAATGAAACATCTACTGTACAGGTGAACTACCCGGGTAATGAAACGTCTACTGTACAGGTGAACTACCCCGGGTAATGAAACGTCTACTGTACAGGTGAACTACCCGGGTAATGAAACATCTACTGTACAGGTGAACTACCCGGGTAATGAAACGTCTACTGTACAGGTGAACTACCCCGGGTAATGAAACGTCTACTGTACAGGTGAACTACCCGGGTAATGAAACGTCTACTGTACAGGTGAACTATCCGGGTAATGAAACGTCTACTGTACAGGTGAACTACCCCGGGTAATGAAACGTCTACTGTACAGGTGAACTACCCCGGGTAATGAAACGTCTACTGTACAGGTGAACTACCCCGGGTAATGAAACGTCTACTGTACAGGTGAACTACCCCGGGTAATGAAACGTCTACTGTACTGGTGAACTACCCGGGTAATGAAACGTCTACTGTACAGGTGAACTACCCGGGTAATGAAACGGCTACTGTACAGGTGAACTACCCGGGTAATGAAACGTCTACTGTACAGGTGAACTACCCTGGGTAATGAAACGTCTACTGTACAGGTGAACTACCCGGGTAATGAAACGTCTACTGTACAGGTGAACTACCCCGGGTAATGAAACGTCTACTGTACAGGTGAACTACCCGGGTAATGAAACGTCTACTGTACAGGTGAACTACCCCGGGTAATGAAACGTCTACTGTACAGGTGAACTACCCCGGGTAATGAAACGTCTACTGTACAGGTGAACTACCGGGGTAATGAAACGTCTACTGTACAGGTGAACTACCCCGGGTAATGAAATGTCTACTGTACAGGTGAACTACCCCGGGTAATGAAATGTCTACTGTACAGGTGAACTACCCCGGGTAATGAAACGTCTACTGTACAGGTGAACTACCCCGGGTAATGAAATGTCTACTGTACAGGTGAACTACCCCGGGTAATGAAACGTCTACTGTACAGGTGAACTACCCCGGGTAATGAAACGTCTACTGTACAGGTGAACTACCCCGGGTAATGAAACGTCTACTGTACAGGTGAACTACCCCGGTTAATGAAACGTCTACTGTACAGGTGAACTACCCCGGGTAATGAAACGTCTACTGTACAGGTGAACACCATTAGCAATGAACGGTTTTCTTCCAGTTTCTGTGTTTGGCACGCAAAACAGAAAACCATGTAGAAATCACACCAGGCCTGACCACAAAGACTAAACATCAGCAGGTAGTGATAACCAATGAGAGTTGGAGTGAGTGTGAGTGAGGGTGGGTGTCTGACCTGTGCATGTTGCCGTTGGTGGTGAAAGTCTGTCCGCAGAAGGAGCACTTGTATGGCCTCTCTCCGCTGTGCACTAGCATGTGGCGGTCCAGCGAGCTGGCTGAGCTCAGGGCCTTGCCACAGATGCTGCATGAGTGGTCCGTCGCCCCGTTGTCCGAGTTGTGCTGAGAGAGATTATAGAGTATAATTACTACATG
>NC_052339.1:23272579-23442579 GCF_016432855.1 Salvelinus namaycush | reverse complement strand
AGAAAGAAAGAAAGAAAGAGGAGGTAGAGCGAGGGGGAGGAGATAAGGAGAGATACAACTGCAGAATAAGCAAAAAAGAGAAGAGAAGAGGGAGGAGAGAAAGAGAGAGGTAGTCAGAAGTCCCCCCTCCTGTTAATTACGGCTTTCCGTTCACAGCCCCACAGGAAGCTCCTCTACGGTCCAGGCCACTTCCTCCTCCTCATGGAGGGGTGGAGTACGTGCTCTAGTCTCTACATGTCTCATTCCTCTACATCAGTTTAGTGTGAGTCACTCAGAAAACCAAAGTGGATGAAAAAGGGAGTGGGAACGAAAGGGATGGAGGACAGGAGTTGGGATGATGAAGAGAAAAATAGATGAGAGAACAGAGAGGAGAGGAAAGGGAACAAGGGTCTGGGAAACAGACACTGGAATAGCAGAGAGATAGACAAATACGAGATGAGATGGAGGAGAGGAAGGAGGGCAAAAGGAGGAGAGGGGGAAAGAGTGGGTGAGAGAGAGGTAAGCTTAAAGGCTGGTTATGTAAAGGTAAAGACTGGTAAAGGCTGGTTATGTTTTTTAGTGACCCACGGGAGGGAGCAGTGACGTGACATCACAGACGGTAACATGGCCTAAGCAGGTGCAGTGTGACGGTCCCCTCTGACGGGTGCAGTGTGACGGTCCCCTCTGACGGGTGCAGTGTGACGGTCCCCTCTGACAGGGTGGGAGGGGTGTGTGTGTCTGCATGTCTCTCACTACATGTCTTGCTGTTACTGCATCCCATGTACAACATATTTGTCTTTTTACATTGACAAAAATGAGTCATGCAGGATATAACAAACACAACCCTCCCTGGTGTTGCAAGTAACACCATGCTCAGACTTACTGAGCCATTTCTAACTACAGTATTGCATCATGCACAGACTTACTGAGCCATTTCTAACTACAGTATTGCATCATGCTCAGACTTACTGAGCCATTTCTAACTACAGTATTGCATCATGCACAGACTTACTGAGCCATTTCTAACTACAGTATTGCATCATGCACAGACTTACTGAGCCATTTCTAACTACAGTATTGCATCATGCACAGACTTACTGAGCCATTTCTAACTACAGTATTGCATCATGCACAGACTTACTGAGCCATTTCTAACTACAGTATTGCATCATGCACAGACTTACTGAGCCATTTCTAACTACAGTATTGCATCATGCACAGACTTACTGAGCCATTTCTAACTACAGTATTGCATCATGCACAGACTTACTGAGCCATTTCTAACTACAGTATTGCATCATGCACAGACTTACTGAGCCATTTCTAACTACAGTATTGCATCATGCTCAGACTTACTGAGCCATTTCTAACTACAGTATTGCATCATGCACAGACTTACTGAGCCATTTCTAACTACAGTATTGCATCATGCACAGACTTACTGAGCCATTTCTAACTACAGTATTGCATCATGCACAGACTTACTGAGCCATTTCTAACTACAGTATTGCATCATGCACAAATGAATGAAAGCTACTGGACTAAAACTAGTATTGTGGTGTAAGTAGCCTTCAGTAGCCAATGGAGTAGCAGCACTAACTAGTAATACAACTAGTGTGGTCATATCGAATAGTGGTTGGCCATGGGTGTGTGTGTGTGTGTGTGTGTGTGTGTGTCGGGGGGGGTTGAGAACCTGCTAACCGCAGATCTCAAGCTTAGCCGTGGATTTGTTTTATTTCATTAGCCGAGCATCACCCCCCCATCCTGCACTCTGATTGGTGGATCAAACACTTGGGCAGCACTTTTTATGGCCTGCTAAAATGAACTGCAACAGATGGTGGGAACAGGGAAGAAGGAGAGGAGGGGAGGCTTGAAAGAAAGGGATAGATGGAGGAAGGAAAGAAGGGGAGAAGATAGAGGGAGGATAAGGAGAGAACGGAAGAGATACCAAGGCATAGAAAGGGCAGTTGAAGAAATTAAAAAAGGCAGAGTGAGAGAGTAAAGCGAGAGAAAGAGAGATTGCACAACGGTTGGGCTATGTTTCCAGATTTCTGTTGTGATGTTTTCAGAGCAGGCGACTGGAGCAGACTGTTGCACTTGTTTGGAGATTCCAACGTGTTACAGGAGAGGTGTGCGTGCATGTGTGTGTGTGTGTGTGTGTGTGTGTGTGTGTGTGTGTGTGTGTGTGTGTGTGTGTGTGTGTGTGTGTGTGTGTGTGTGTGTGTGTGTGTGTGTGGAGAGGACAGTTGAAGGGGGGCAGCAGTGGCTGCTGTTACTACATCTGTTCCCAGCCATCACTCTCACTCCGGCTTTGACACCCCCCAACCCCCCCCTCCTCCATATCCCCCCGTCCTACACACACACACACACACACACACACACCCACCGCGCTGCCCGACCCTGACATCCTGACATTCTTGCACATCCTTGTAAAAAAGAGCAGGGGAGGTCACAATGTGGGAGTCAAGAGAGAAACAACTTTGTGTGTGTGTATGCGCGTTCGTGCATTTGTGTGTGCGTACATGTGCGTGTATGTGTGTGTGAGAGAGAGTGGGGCAGTAACACACAGAGATGGAAAAGCTGCAACAAGAATGCCTCTTCTCTCCTCTCCTCTTGTCGATCCTTGGGCCCCCTCGCACTCCCTTCCTCTCGCAGACTCCTCCCACCTCCATTTGCTCTCCCCCTCTCCTTCCGTCTCTCTCCATCTTGTTTTGTCTGCCTGCCTGCCTGGCTCCTCCCTCTTCCCTCCATCATCTCTCACACTCCCTCTCCTTTTCTTCTTTACTCTTCTCTGTCAACTTCTGTCAACTTCTGTCAACTTCTGTCAACTTCTGTCAACTTCTGTAACTCGGTTTAACCTGAATCTGTAAACATCTGTATCGGTTGATGCATTTCATTTGCAACACTTTATTGTTGTGTTCTTTTATATATTTATATTTTATCTTACTCATGTAGCAAGCTCAGTTCATGAAGTTGGATTGATTAATATAAGTATTAGGTTATGCAATCAATTCTTCCCATTGATTATTGGAAACTGTAGCAATTTGTTTTAGGTTTCAAGCCCTATGTGAAAGTACTCTCAATCAATCAACTTGCAGCAACCAAAGACGTTGACCTAAATATGACACCCGCCACCCCTTTCCCCTTACAGTCAGTCAGCCACCAATCTGGCAACAGCATCAGTCACATGACAAGGTCAGAGGGGTGGTGGGCTAGAGGGGACACCTCTACCACTCGCTGGTGACAAATCACTTGTTCTTGAGTGGGGGGGTGACACGTTTCCACTGCCTTAAAGCCACCCTTCATTCTCCATGACTTTATTCAAATATTAAAAGGTGTTAAAACCAGGGATAACTCTGCCTCGCCTTGATCAACTGAGCCACCTGCTCAGGCTACAGTTCAGTGACTAATACGTTATATAGATTGATAGACGATGGGCCGCGAGCCAAACTGACAGAACTGACAAATGCTCTTCAAAGCAAACAGTGGGGAGATTTGCTTCATCCCTGCACTATCAAAGCTGTTAATAATCCATTCACCTTTTGGCCCTTTTGGTCCTTCCAGACTAGCTAGCTATAGATAAACGAGAGAGTAGAGAGAGATAGCGAGAACCAGGCGCAGTAACCCAGTCCAGTCATTGTCAGATCAGTGATCAAATCAAGGATTGGAGGGAGATAAGCGGAAGGAAGCAACAATGCATTTTCAAAGCATTCCAACGGGGTGTAGTGAAGAGTTATCTCGCGAGAGGATGAGTGTGTGTCTGTGAGTGTGTGCGTGTGTGTGTGTGTGTATGAGAGAGGGGGAATTCTATATCAAGGCTGGAGAGGGAGTGAAGGAGGGAGTGAGGGAGGGAGGGAGAGGTGGAGGGATCCGTGACCATATGTTGGCTATTTATTACCTCCCCTCCTAACGGTCTCTCTCCTCCTGACACCATGAGAAGTCAAACGTTCCCTCTTAAAGGTCTCTAACCGTCTCTCTCCTCCTGACACCATGAGAAGTCAACGTTCCCTATTACTAGGGGGTTTAGGGTTAAGGTTAGAATTAGTGTTAGGGTTAAGGTTAAGGTTCGGTTTTCGGGTTAAGATTAGGGTAAGGGTTGGGGGTTAGGGAAAATAGGATTTCGAATGGGACTGAATTGTGTGTCCGCACAAGGTTAGTTATACAAGACTCTATGTGTGTGTGTGTGTGTGTGTGTGTGTGTGTGTGTGTGTGTGTGTGTGTGTGTGTGTGTGTGTGTGTGTGTGTGTGTGATGTGATAGAACAGTAAAGTACAGTATAGTACAGTGGGCCTGCCTGGCCTGCCTGTGTGGATGTGAACTAACTGGCTGGCGTTTAGACAAAGTGGCGGAGCATGACGCTCGCCTCAATCAGAACAGGAAGCACAGACTCCCCAGCCACACGAGAGAGAGCTCTCCACTTCCCTCTCTCTGCCCGTGTTTGTGTGTCTGATTGATGAAGAGTGTTCTCCCTCCCGCCCTACTGGCCCGCTTCTTGTGAGTTTTTAGAGGACCACCCTTCCCCCCGTGATCTGCTTTTCTCTCCTCCTCCGGTTCCCCCTCCTTCCCTCACTCCCTCCCTCCTTCAGCTCACACTCAGCTGCCATTACCCATCTTCCCTGCTTCACTTCCTCCTTCCCTTCCCTTCCTCCCATCTCTCTGGCTACCCTACCCTGACTTGTTGCTCTTACTCACCCAAACACAGATGCAACAAGTAAAGATAATTCACACGCACTTTCAACCACCCACAGCACATCCAGCTACTTGCCTCTAGCTCCCTCTCACAGTGCAAAGGTCAGCATGTCGGTACAGTACTGTTTACATTACAGAGGTAAGGAAAGGAGTGAAGGCATTTAGGGACAGACAGAGACTCTTTTCTTCATCTGCTTCCTCTTCCTCTCAATCCATCGCCAATCCTCCTGTGGCTGTTTTTCCCTTCCCCTCCATCGTCTCCTGTCTACCTCTCTAGCTGTCTCTCTTCATCTCTCTTTCAGCTGCTTCCTCCTCTTTTTCTATTGGGTTACTATAATAGGGTAAGGTTAGCCTACACCCAGGGTTGAAATGCTTAACGAGTGCAAGGTTAGGCTATATGGCTGTGTTTAGGTCAAAAATAATGTGTCCAAACTTTGACCGTATCTATCTTCCCATGTGTTGTGTTCAGGTCAATATATTACCTTCGTCTGGGACTCCAAAGAAGCAATGTGAGCTAGCTAAAAACATCAGTTAACTACTCAGAGTAGAGATCAGCTATCAGAGTGGTGTTGATGGGGCTGTGAGGGAGGGAGGGAGGGAGGGAGGGAGGGAGGGAGGGAGGGAGGGAGGGAGGGAGGGAGGGAGGACTATTCCACACACACACACAGCTAGCTCACACAGCTAGCTCACACAGCTAGCTCACTGTTTATCTTCATTTACAATCTGTAGAAACTATGAAAATAGAAAGGTTCAGAACTGTTGTGAAACATCACAGCACAGTTGAACATTATATGGCAAATATAAATCAAAAAGATAGATGGGAGGGGATGAGGGTTGCTGAACGATGGGACTAAAAACAAACAAAAGACAACTATTGTTGGTAGAGCATGGCGCTTGCAACGCCAGGGTTGTGGGTTCAATTCCCACGGGGGGACCAGGGTTCAATTCCCACGGGGGGACCAGGATGAATATGTATGAACTTTCCAATTTGTAAGTCGCTCTGGATAAGAGCGTCTGCTAAATGACTTAAATGTAAAGTATTCTGTGTCCGTAAAATGTATATAGTATATAGTATGTATAAGCTGGAAGTAAAAGCCTAAGTGTTGTTGTCTATTAGTTTTGTCCAATTAGGGATGGTATGTTAGGGTTAGGGGAAGAAATGAAAGGAAAATATAAATTTTACTATTTAAAATAATATATACAGTGCATTCGGGAAATATTCAGAGCAATTGACTTTTTCCACATTTTCTTATGTTACAGCCTTATTCTAAAATAAATAAAATAAAAAATGTTCCTCATCAATCTACACACAATACCCCTTAATGACAAAGCAAAAACAGGTTTTTATACATTTTTGCAAATGTATATTCAAAAAATATTTGAAAAAAATACCTTACTTACTTAAGTATTCAGACCCTTTGCTATGAGACCTAAAATTGAGCTCAGCTGCATCCTGTTTTTATTGATCATCCTTGAGATGTTTCTACAACTTGATTGGAAGCCACATGTGGTAAATTCAATTGATTGGACATAATTTGGAAAGGCACACACCTGTCTATATAAGATCCCACAGTTGACAGTAAACCAAGCCATGAGGTCAAATGAATTGTCCGTATCGCCCCAAGACAGGATTCTGTTAAGGCACAGATTTGGGGAAGGGCACCAAAAAACGTCTGCAGCATTGATGGTCCCTAAAACCTTCAGTGGCCTCCATCATTCTTAAATGGAAGGAGTTTAGAACCACCAAGACTCTTCCTAGAGCTGGTTGCCCGGCCAAACTGAGCAATCGGGGGAAAGGGGCCTTGGTCAGGGAGGTGACCCGATGGTCACTCTGACAGAGCTCCAGAGTTCCTCTGTAGAGAACCTTACAGAAGGACAACCATCTCCGCAGCACTCCACCAATCAGGCCTTTGTGGTAGAGTGGCCAGACGGAAGCCACTCCTCAGTAAAAGGCACATGACAGCCCACTTGGAGTTTGCCAAAAAGCACCTAAAGGGCTCTCAGACCGTGCAAAACAAGATTCTCTGGTCTGATGAAACCAAGATTGAACTCTTTGGCCTGATTACCAAGAGCCACGTCTGGAGGAAACCTGGCACCATCCGTACGGTGAAGCATGGTGGCGACAGCATCATGCTGTGGGGATATTTTTTCAGCGGTATGGATTTGGAGACTAGTCAGGATCGAGGGAAAGACGAACAGAGCAAAGTACAGAGAGATCCTTGATGAAAATCTGCTACAGAGTGCTCAGGACTTCAGACTGGAGAGAAGGTTCACCTTCCAAAAGGCCAACGATCCTAAGCACACAGCCAAGACAATGCAGGAGTGGCTTCAGGACAAGTCTCTGAATGTCCAGCCAGAGCCTGGACTAGAGCCCGATCGAACATCTCTAGAGAGACCTGAAAATAGCTGTGCAGCAACGCTCCCCATTCAGCCTGACATAGCTTGAGAGGATCTGCAGAGAAGAATGGGAGAAACTCCCTAAATACAGGTGTGCCAAGTTTGTAGCATCATACCCAAGAAGACTCGAGGCTGTAATCGCTGCCAAAGGTGCTTCAACAAAGTACTTAGTAATGGGTCTGAATTCGTATGTAAATGTGAAATTTCAGTTTTTATTTGTAATACATTTGCAAAAATGTATAAAAAACAGTTTTTGCTTTGTCATTATGGGATGTTGTGTTTAGATTGAGGGATCACATTTTTTTAAATCCATTTTATTAACAAAATGTGGGAAAAGTCAAGGGGTATGAATACTTTCCAAATGCACTGTATATATATATAGACGGGACCCCAGGGACCCTGGGAATCTTTCTTTTGGTGTTTTTCAGAGTCGAAAGGCCTCTTTAGTGTCCTAAGTTTTCATAACTGTGACCTTAATTGCCTACCGTCTGTAAGCTGTTAGTGTCTTAACGACCGTTCCACAGGTGCATGTTCATTAATTGTTTATGGTTCATTGAACAAGCATGGGAAACAGTGTTTAAACCCTTTACAATGAAGATCTGTGAAGTAATTTGGATTTTAACAAATTATCTTTGAAAGACAGGGTCCTGAAAAAGGGACGTTTCTTTTTTTGCTGAGTTTATATATTTTTGAAAGATATGTGGGATTGGAAATGATACAGACAATGACATTGATAGAAGCCACAATCTATTTGCAATATTAAAGCTGATCCACCCCATAAAGAAATAAAGTAACGTGGAAGCTCCACTCAACGGCATTTCTCTCAAAGATCTGGATTCTGGTGTGAACAAGATGGGAGGAGGGAAGAGGAAGAGAGGGGACGGTGGAAGAGGGGGGGGATCAACCAACCACGAAATAATGTGGCCACGAAAAATGTCTGCCGGGACATAAGCTAACGTAGCAGCCATAAGAGAAACACCTGAGCTGAGTTTCCGCATCTGGTTTTCAACAGAAAAGGAAGCTAGGTTGAAAATAGCTGTATCCCTGAAAAACGGAACATCCGGTTGTTGGCTAGTCAGGACCAATAGCCCAGCCAATTATCTCTCTCTCTCTGATGCAAAATGACTCTGTCTCTTCACACACATCAAGTGATTTCAAAATGCACCAGTCTGAAGCCAGGATGTTGACAACATTAATAATTCATTTATAGGCCCCTTTACAATTAAATGATTTACCCTTAAGTAATGTTGCAGCTGCATAAAATATGTAAATAAAATAATGTCAGTAGCCTATACCTAGGTCTAAATATGACACCTAACAGAACTGACAGATTAGTAAAACATGTAGGCAGAAGAAAAAAACACCCTCATCACTAATCAAATGGTTCAGTCTTGACTCCCATCGACCCTGGGGGAGGTGCGAATAACATACTGCCGATAAGGCAAAGAGCGGTGACTGAAAGTAAGTTTGTGTGTGTGAAATCTGTGGGACTTACCTACACAGGTGTGGAGGTGGGGTGTGTGAGACCAAGAATTGAGAAAAAAGGACTCCTCTTCTCGACAAAGGCACAGAAAGATAAAGCGAGGGTTGATATGGTATGATAGCATGCCATGCACATAGCTCATACCTGAAAAACGTAAGGAAACTTTAAGGAAAACAATGGACTAAAAACAATGCCGATTTCATCCCAAATCGGTAATGAGGGCGAAATGAGTCTTCAGAATGCCTTAAACTTTTACTGTTTTCCATCTCTGTCTACAGAAAGCAGTTGCTTTATATCAACTGCTATAAAAAAAAAACGCAAGAATGGAAGAAAATATGCAATGAAAATATGCAAATGTCAAAAAGGATGATGATGATGATGATGATGCATCAAAGAAGAAGAAAGGTAGACATGCTGAATGAAGAATGAAGCTTAACATTGGGGGGTTGGAAATGTGCAAGCACAGCCCTCAGTGTATGGGGACGTAAGAGTTAAGAGGTGGGATGGAGGCATGGAGGCAGGTAAAAGAGAGAGGGGAGAAGGAGGTCAAGAGGGGGGAGGGAAGAAACAGCCTTATATTTACCCGTCGAGAGACCAGGGAAAAAAGGTGTCTGGGCTCGGAGCTCAGGGCTGGGGAGGAGACGACGGCCTGCCTGCCCACCTCGAGTGTCAGCAACCACTGATCACACTGCAGGGAGAGCACAGAGACCGCCGTCAATACACAGTCATGTCGTCTGCATGTACAAACACACACAACAACAAAAACAACAACAGCCTTCTAAGCATGCACTGATGGATTGCGGGCTACAATTCAGTGTGTGTGTGTGTGTGTGTGTGTGTGTGTGTGTGTGTGTGTGTGTGTGTGTGTGTGTGTGTGTGTGTGTGTGTGGAGAGGACGGTTGAAGGGGGGCAGCAGTGGCTGCTGTTACTGTGTGTGTGTGTGTGTGTGTGTGTGTGTGTGTGTGTAGACTCGGAGCAGGTAGACTTTGGTTTCTGGTCTTGTTAAGCAGTAAATAAATCAAACAACTTCCCGTGTGCTATTATCACACGATGTCACTGAGCACCAACACACACATCCTGCCCCACAGCTAAACCCGGAAACCATGGCACTTTGACCTGATGGGATTCAGTCAAGTCATTAGAAAAAAGGCCTACTGCGGGATGGCGAGGCAAAGCGGAGGCCCAACCAAGACACTCATTCTCATTAAGGCATTTATTATTTCCAACATGGCAGACTAGCACTGAAGCCTGCTGACAGATGATCATTCTGGTAATAGGTGAGGTAAACACAAGGATGGGTGGACACAAGGAGAGGGCATTACAGTGCAGAGCCACCGACAGATTATCTACTTTGTAAAAAAGGTTTGGGGGGGGACTAAGATGAGGGAGCAGGGTAAAGTAGAGAGAGAGAGAGAGAACAAAGGATGGATAAGAAGAGGAAAAGCTGGAGGGAGGAAGGAGAAGATGGCTAGCTAAAACAGGAGAGATAAGACGGGTAAGTATGGATGAGAGACGGGGATAAGAGAGAGGGAGGGAGGGAGGGAGGGAGGGAGGGAGGGAGGGAGGGAGGGAGGGAGGGAGGGAGGGAGGGAGGGTGAGACGAGGAAACAGGGAAGAGGGGGTAGAGAGAGAGACAGAACAGAGATTATCAGATTAGTGGCTGGTAAGAGGGCCTAATTAAGAGGCAGTTATCATGGGGCCGGGCGGAGGAGACATTTTAGGTTCAAATTCCTATTTAGCCACTGCACTGTGTGCAAGCATCTTAAACACTGTTCACATCAAATGCTACAGGTGCGCCCTGGCCTGCATACGTGCTCTCTTCCGAGGAGACCAACTGTGGCCTGGTGTTAGAGTCCAGTCCAGAAGAACGGTGTCAGAGTCCAGTCCAGAAGAACGGTGTCAGAGTCCAGTCCAGCAGGAAGGTGTCAGAGTCCAGTCCAGCAGGAAGGTGTCAGAGTCCAGTCCAGCAGGAAGGTGTCAGAGTCCAGTCCAGAAGAACGGTGTCAGAGACCAGTCCAGCAGGAAGGTGTCCGAGTGCAGTCCAGTAGGACGGTGTCAGAGTGCAGTCCAGCAGGACGGTGTCAGAGTCCAGTCCAGCAGGAAGGTGTCAGACTCCAGTAGGAAGGTGTCAGAGTGCAGTCCAGCAGGACGGTGTCAGAGTCCAGTCCAGCAGGACGGTGTCAGAGTCCAGTCCAGCAGGAAGGTGTCAAAGTGCAGTCCAGTAGGACGGTGTCTGAGTGCAGTCCAGCAGGAAGGTGTCAGAGTCCAGTCCAGCAGGAAGGTGTCAGAGTCCAGTCCAGAAGAACGGTGTCAGAGACCAGTCCAGCAGGAAGGTGTCCGAGTGCAGTCCAGTAGGACGGTGTCAGAGTGCAGTCCAGCAGGACGGTGTCAGAGTCCAGTCCAGCAGGAAGGTGTCAGAGTCCAGTAGGAAGGTGTCAGAGTCCAGTCCAGTAGAACGGTGTCAGGGTGCAGTCCAGTAGGAAGGTGTCAGAGTGCAGTCCAGCAGGACGGTGTCAGAGATTAGTCCAGTAGGAAGGTGTCAGAGTGCAGTCCAGTAGGACGGTGTCAGAGACCAGTCCAGCAGGAAGGTGTCAGACTGCAGTCCAGTAGAACGGTGTCAGGGTGCAGTCCAGCAGGACGGTGACAGAGACCAGTCCAGTAGGAGGGTGTCAGAGTGCAGTCCAGCAGGAGGGTGTCAGAGTGCAGTCCAGCAGGAAGGTGTCAGAGACCAGTTCAGCAGGAAGGTGTCAGAGTGCAGTCCAGTAGTACGGTGTCAGAGTGCAGTCCAGTAGGACGGTGTCAGAGTGCAGTCCAGTAGGACGGTGTCAGAGTGCAGTCCAGCAGGACGGTGTCAGAGTGCAGTCCAGCAGGAAGGTGTCCGAGTGCAGTCCAGTAGGACGGTGTCAGAGTCCAGTCCAGCAGGACGGTGTCAGAGTCCAGTCCAGCAGGAAGGTGTCAGACTCCAGTAGGAAGGTGTCAGAGTGCAGTCCAGCAGGACGGTGTCAGAGTCCAGTCCAGCAGGACGGTGTCAGAGTCCAGTCCAGCAGGAAGGTGTCAGAGTGCAGTCCAGTAGGACGGTGTCAGAGTCCAGTCCAGCAGGAAGGTGTCAGAGTCCAGTCCAGCAGGAAGGTGTCAGAGTCCAGTCCAGAAGAACGGTGTCAGAGACCAGTCCAGCAGGAAGGTGTCCGAGTGCAGTCCAGTAGGACGGTGTCAGAGGGCAGTCCAGCAGGACGGTGTCAGAGTCCAGTCCAGCAGGAAGGTGTCAGAGTCCAGTAGAACGGTGTCAGGGTGCAGTCCAGTAGGAAGGTGTCAGAGTGCAGTCCAGCAGGACGGTGTCAGAGATTAGTCCAGTAGGAAGGTGTCAGACTGCAGTCCAGTAGAACGGTGTCAGGGTGCAGTCCAGTAGGAAGGTGTCAGAGTGCAGTCCAGCAGGACGGTGACAGAGACCAGTCCAGTAGGAGGGTGTCAGAGTGCAGTCCAGCAGGAGGGTGTCAGAGTGCAGTCCAGCAGGACGGTGTCAGAGACCAGTCCAGTAGGAGGGTGTCAGAGTGCAGTCCAGCAGGAGGGTGTCAGAGTGCAGTCCAGCAGGAAGGTGTCAGAGACCAGTTCAGCAGGAAGGTGTCAGAGTGCAGTCCAGTAGTACGGTGTCAGAGTGCAGTCCAGTAGGACGGTGTCAGAGTGCAGTCCAGTAGGACGGTGTCAGAGTGCAGTCCAGCAGGACGGTGTCAGAGTCCAGTCCAGCAGGAAGGTGTCAGACTCCAGTAGGAAGGTGTCAGAGTGCAGTCCAGCAGGACGGTGTCAGAGTCCAGTCCAGCAGGACGGTGTCAGAGTCCAGTCCAGCAGGAAGGTGTCAGAGTGCAGTCCAGTAGGACGGTGTCTGAGTGCAGTCCAGCAGGAAGGTGTCAGAGTCCAGTCCAGCAGGAAGGTGTCAGAGTCCAGTCCAGAAGAACGGTGTCAGAGACCAGTCCAGCAGGAAGGTGTCCGAGTGCAGTCCAGTAGGACGGTGTCAGAGGGCAGTCCAGCAGGACGGTGTCAGAGTCCAGTAGAACGGTGTCAGGGTACAGTCCAGTAGGAAGGTGTCAGAGTGCAGTCCAGCAGGACGGTGACAGAGTCCAGTCCAGTAGGAGGGTGTCAGAGTGCAGTCCAGCAGGAGGGTGTCAGAGTGCAGTTCAGCAGGAAGGTGTCAGAGTGCAGTCCAGTAGTACGGTGTCAGAGTGCAGTCCAGTAGGACGGTGTCAGAGTGCAGTCCAGCAGGACGGTGTCAGAGTGCAGTCCAGCAGGACGGTGTCAGAGACCAGTTCAGCAGGAAGGTGTCAGAGTGCAGTCCAGTAGGACGGTGTCAGTGTGCAGTCCAGTAGGACGGTGTCAGAGTGCAGTCCAGTAGGACGGTGTCAGAGTCCAGTCCAGCAGGAAGGTGTCAGAGACCAGTCGAGCAGGAAGGTGTCAGAGTGCAGTCCAGCAGAACGGTGTCAGAGACCAGTCCAGCAGGAAGGTGTCAGAGACCAGTTCAGCAGGACGGTGTCAGAGTGCAGTTCAGCAGGAAGGTGTCAGAGACCAGTCGAGCAGGAAGGTGTCAGAGTGCAGTCCAGCAGAACGGTGTCAGAGACCAGTCCAGCAGGAAGGTGTCAGAGACCAGTTCAGCAGGAAGGTGTCAGAGACCAGTTCAGCAGGACGGTGTCAGAGTGCAGTTCAACAGGAAGGTGTCAGAGTGCAGTTCAGCAGGAACACTGTGCGTGCTGCGTACGTGATGCAGCTGTCAGACAAAATGACAAGGGGCCATTTCCTGTATCTGAATCTCACACTCACACCTCCTTGGTGAAGGGCACTGCTACTGTTGGGCAAAGGGCGAAGAGGTGATTCACATAATAACCTAACCTACAAATAAAACCCATCACAGAAGCTTGGTGTATAACAGGCTATATTGCAAAGAAGTGCTGACAAAGTTATCGCTACAGACGATAGTCTAATAATATAAGCCATTTAACAGATGTTTTTATCCAAAAGCAACTTACAGCCATGCATGCGTACATTTTTATGCAGGTGTGGTGCCAGGAATCGAACGCACTATCCTGGTGTTGGACGCACCACGCTCTACCAACTGAGCTACAGACGATCCCGGAGATGACGAGCTACAGTACACTGCACGTCAACTGAGCTACAGACGACCCCGGAGATGACGAGCTACAGTACACTGCACGTCAACTGAGCTACAGACGACCCCGGAGATGACGAGCTACAGTACACTGCACGTCTAAAAAAAAGTCACAAGTATACTGTATTAGGCCTACACACTTTTGTGTGTAAAAGTGTTATTGCTACATGCATTGCACCCCAAAAAAATGTCATGAATAAAATAACAGAATGATCAGTGCTAATTGAGAGTGGTGCCAGCATCTAAACGGAGCTGTCCACTTATCAGCTTGCTACTGCTGGCGGTTTAACACCTTTTTTCATCAGCAGGCAAAAAATGTTAGCCTATGTTGCTTGTCATACTAAGACACGTTAAACCCATGAAGGAACCTACGGTCATCTAGAGTGTCTGCTAGTAAGTAGCCTAAAATAGCTTTATTTTATGTAAGATAGGCAATTCTTCTCAAACCCAGAGAATTTAGAGAACAGTCTTGTGAAGACAATATAAACTTTACAGGATGAGGATGTAGAGTAGAGCTCGAGCCAGTGACTATGGTGTGTGTGTGTGTGAGAATGCTGCTGTTCTCGGGCTGGTTGACAGGCACAGACACGTGCTAAAGCCTGCAGGTTTGAGACCAGAGCAGTTGGCACAGAGAGATATCACTTTTTGCCTGCTCTACACGACAGCATCCCCACTATATCAATTACAACTGGGAAAGATAAAAGCGGAGAGAGAGAGAGAGAGAGAGAGAGAGAGAGAGAGAGAGACAGAGAGAGAGAGAGAGAGAGAGAGAGAGAGAGAGAGAGAGAGAGAGAAAGAAAGCAAGAGGGTGTGGGGGAACAGACTGATGCAAAAAGGAAGGAGGCTGAGAAAGATGAAGTGAGAGAATGAGAGAGAAAAAGGGAGGTGAAAAAGACAAATGGTTTTTCAGCGCACGTCCCATTAAGAGGCGGAGGCGGGGAGGGAGAATCTGGACAAACTAGACGAGCCAGTTTCCTCCATTATGGTTTAGAGAGGAAGAGAGCCCCATGTCTGCTTCCACCAGCTCTCTTCTGCCGCCATAGCGGAGAAGCTATCTGCTCATTGGCTCTCCAGTCTAGTCTAACCCATGCTACAGGATAACAAGATGGGGGAGGGTGGATGCCTTAGGAAAAGCCACGCCTCTCTCTGGTCTTAGCATCCTTATGGAGACTAATTACCCAACTACAGCATGGAGACTACTTCAGGAAGATGGCCTTGTCCAATGAGAAAGACAATTCTAATAAAATGTTGTTGTTTTTTTAAGTTTCTAAAGAAACTTTGACATAATTTGTATTATTGTAATTAAGTTGCTTATTTGTGACTTGGCAATGTATATCTAACTTGTGTTATGATCAACAACATGAGGAATTGAGTAGGGAATGTTTTTTATGGTGTTTTTTATTCCACTCAGTTCCAATTTGGTTTCAACATAGAACAACAGCATCTTCATTTGAATACATTTTCGTTCAGAGCAGCAATGACAGCAATGCAAAATATAAGTCATCTGACCAACCAGCACGTGGTATGGTAATTCTTAATGTGCTCTGAGTTCCTTGTATGTGTGTGTGTCTTACTCCATCAGATAAGCATTGAATGGCAGCTGAGCTTCTTAAACTTCCTTTTATACTACATCAATGAGAAACAACAAGTTGACCTCTGTGCTTTCAGGTTCCCCTTTTCTCCTCAGTGTTGAGAACGCACAGAGATGCAACTTTTCAAACAAAGTCTCATGAACTGTGAGAAGACTGATCCATGTGAATCCTGAAAAGAGAGTTGTGGAGTTGTGAAACCAGTGAGAGGCGGTGCGTAGAGAGATTGTGGTTGGTGTGAGGTTAAAAGAGTCTCTCAAGATGACTAGCTAAAGTCTCACGTTTGAAGCTGAAGCGCATTATGAGAGGATAACAGTTCATTAGAAGATCTAGCCTATCGCCACCATTCTGACACCAGCCCAGATTGTTTGTACTGTAGCCAAAAAGCTAAAAAAAATAATTACTTCCTAGATATAATATTAATTTAGAAACTATTGGAATGTTAAAATTATGTACAGTATAGTATGGTTGTATGGTTGATAGCAGGGGTTGGAACCGGTTCAGGGAACAGAAACAGAACCTGGAACGAAAGTGATCTATACTGTTCCGGAACTGAACCGTTATTTTAAAACCATGGGAACTGGTTAATAACATTATTTTACATTTCATGCATTTTTTTCTAGTCCCACAACAAAACTCCTACGCAATGCCCTCACTGTGTCACTCAGAAATATATTCCAGTGTCTTCCTGCATGCTGAAAATCTTTGCTTGTGGGTGTTTAAGCTACCTGCCTCTCCCCCATCTGATGCATAGGCTGACGTTACAAGCTTGATTCAGAAGATAAGGAGAGAGATTTTTTATTAGCTAGAGAAGAATGGATGAACTTTTTCAATGCTAGTTAAGGGACCTATAGGCCTAATTATCATGTTTCACATTGGATTTATTAACTACAAAAAGATAAGACATGTTTTTAATTCTGGTGCTGCTCAGGGCACACACAAGCTTGTTAGCTAGCTAGCTCAAGCTTGACAGCGTGTCACGACTTCTACCGAAGGTAACTCCTCTCCCTGTTCGGGCGGCGCTCGGCGGCGTCGGTTTACTAGCCGCCACCGATCCCTTTTTCCTTTTCTGTTTGTTTTGTCTGTGATTCTTTTCACACCTGGTTTCAATTGCGTTTATTTCTGTGTGTATATAGGGTACCTGTTTCCTGCCTTAGTTCGTGCGGGATTAGACTTGTGTGTATTGCGCTCGATTGTATTTGATGTTTGTTGTGTTCACGATGTACGCACGTGTATGTAAAGTGTCGGAACTGTGTTTGTTCCTCGGTGTGTTTGCACGAGTTGCTGAGTATCGTGAGCGTAGTTTGGGGATTTTCGTCTGTGCTATTTCTGTATTGGTGGACTATATGATTAAACACGCTTCTCAGACATCCCTGCTCTTCTGCGCCTGACTCCTACACCTCTCACCGAGACGCACGTTATCACACAGCGAGCAAACTCAAAGAACATTCAAAGTTCCTCCTCCTAGGTATAACTCTGTGGACCCAATTCAGATAATGCATATCATAACAAGATGCCCGGCGCTTCAAGCCTCCTTCAAGCCTCCTCAACCCACTCTCTCCCCACCACAGCAGGTTGGTGCCACCTTAATTGGGGAGAACAGGCTCGTGGTAATGACTGGAGCGGAGTCAGTGGAATGGTATCAAATACATAAAATACATGGTTTCCAGGTGTTTGATGCCATTCCATTTGCATTATTCCGGCCATTATTATGAGCCGTTCTCCCCTCAGCAGCCTCCACCGCTCTCTACCTGCAAAACAAAAAGTTGCATCTTGCGCCACAGGCCACACTTGTCTCTCCATCACGCATGTAAACAACTAGCTTGCCTGCTCTAGTCGCACTGATTGGTCAAGTCATTTAATGAGCTAAATGTAAAAAAAGAAAAGAAAAAGGTTGATTTCACAGGTTCAAAAAGGAACAGAAAGAAACAATATAAACCAGTACTTTTTCTTGGTTGGAACATGTTGAAAAATGTATTTTGCTGGTCGGAACAGTGGGACGAAATAAAACATTTTGGGGTTCTGTTCAGAACAAAACCACTGGAAAATGATTTTGGTTCCAACCCCTGGTTGATAGTATGGTTGATACAATTATGGGAAAATACAGTATATTACATTATACAGTATATCCAAGGCTTTGGGTATCAAAAAATATGAGAGTTTACCACCAATTAACGTAAACAGGGTTTTTTGTAAGCTAAGCAAAAGAGGACGGCACTTTTATGAGCATTTACACCATTTCTCTGAGCATTTACACCATTTCTCTGAGCATTTACACCATTTCTCTGAGCATTTGCACCATTTCTCTGAGCATTTGCACCATTTCTCTGAGCATTTGCACCATTTCGTGAATCATGCATGAGAGCACCAACTGTTCCGGATGACTGTGTGATCATGCTCTCCATAGCCGATGTAAGACCTTTAAACAAGTTAACATTCACAAGGCCTCAGGACCAGATGAATTACCTCAGAGCATGCCCTGACCAGCCTCCAAGTTTCTTCACTGATATTTTTAACCTCTCCCTGACCCAGTCTGTAACACCTACTCTGTGCCCAAGAATGCCAAAGTAACTTGTCTAAATGATTATCACCCCCTGGGCACTCACATCTGTTGCCATGAAATACTGGTTGTGGCTCACATCAACACCATCATCCCAGACACCCTGAACCCACTCCAATTCGCATACCGCCCCAACAGATCTACAAATGATGCAATCTCTACTGCACTCCACACTGCCCTTTCCCACTTGAACAAAAGGAACAATTACGTGAGAATGCTGTTCATTGACTACAGCTCAGCGTTCAACCCCATAGTGCCCTCAAAGCTCCTCCCTAAGCTAAAGTCCCTCGGACTGAACAACTTCCTTCTGAAACTGGATCCTGAGGGCATCAACACATCCGCCATGCTGATCTTAAACACAGGGGCCCCTCAGGGGTGTGTGCTTAGTCCCCTTCTGTACTCTCTGTTCACCCACGACAGTATGGTCGCGCATGACTTCTACACCATCATTAAGTTTGCTGACAACATGGCTGTGGTAGGCCTGATCACAGACGACAATGAGACAGCCTATAGGGAGGAGGTCAGAGACCTGGCAGTGTGGTGCCAAGACAACAACCTCTCCCTCAACATCAGTAAGACAAAGGAGCTGACCCTCAGTAGGCTGAAAAGATTTGGCATGGCCCTTCAGATCCTCAAAAGGTTCTACAGCTGCACCATCGAGAGTAACTTGACAGGCTGCATCACCGCTTGTGTATGGCAACTGCTTGGCATCCGACCACAAGGTGCTATAGAGGGTAGTGCAAACGGCACCGTACATCATTGGGGCCGAGCTCCCTACCATCCAGGACCTCTATACCAGGCGGTGTCAAAGGAAGGCCCAAAATATTGTCAAAGACTCCAGCCACCCAAGCCACAGACTGTTCTCTCTGCTACCACACGGCAAGCGGTACCGATGCACCAAGTCTGGAACCAACAGGACCCTGAACAGCTTCTACCCCCAAGCCATAACATTTCGAAACAAAACTGCTAAATAGCTAATCAAATGGCTACCCGGACTACCTGCATTGACACTTTTTTACACGAACTCTCTTGCACTGACCCTTTGCACACACACTGAACTCTAACCACACACACACATAATTACACTGACTCTTCCACACACACTACACACGCCCCAAACATACACTTTCACACTCCCCACATACGCTGCTGCTACTGTCTAGTATATATCCTGTTGCCTAGTCACTTTATCCCTACCTATATGTACAGTACATAGCTACCTCAATTACCTCGTACCCCTGCACATAGACTCTGTACTGGTACTCCCTGTATATAGCCATGTTATTACCTCGTACCCCTGCACATAGACTCTGTACTGGTACTCCCTGTATATAGCCATGTTATTACCTCGTACCCCTGCACATAGACTCTGTACTGGTACTCCCTGTATATAGCCATGTTATTACCTCGTACCCCTGCACATAGACTCTGTACTGGTACTCCCTGTATATAGCCATGTTATTACCTCGTACCCCTGCACATAGACTCTGTACTGGTACTCCCTATATATAGCCATGTTATTACCTCGTACCCCTGCACATAGACTCTGTACTGGTACTCCCTGTATATAGCCATGTTATTACCTCGTACCCCTGCACATAGACTCTGTACTGGTACTCCCTGTATACAGCCATGTTATTTCTATTCATCATTTGTTTCCTTTATTCACTGTGTATTTATACCTCATGTCACTATTTCTATATACATTGAACATGAATATAAACCCAACACGTGGTGTTTCTCACGTTTCATGAGCTGAAATAAAAAAATCACAGAAACTTTCCATAGGCACAAAAAGCTTATTTCTGTCACATTTTGTGCACAAATTTGTTTGTATCCCTGTTAGTGAGCATTTCTGCTTTGCCAAAATAAGCCATCCACCTGACAGGTGTGGCATATCAAGAATTTGATTAAACAGCATGATCGTTACACAGGTGGACTTTGTGCTGGGGACAATAAAAGGCCACTACAATGTTCAGTTTTGTCACACAACACAATACCACAGATGTCTTAAGTTTTGAAGGGGGTGTGCAATTGGCATGCTGACTGCAGGAATGTCCACCAGAGCTGTTGCCAGATAATTTAATTTTAATTTCTCTACCATAAGCCTCCTCCAACGTAGTTTTATAGAATTAGGCAGTATGTCCAACTGGCCTCACAACCACAGGGGAGGTGCAACTCAATATTAGGAATATGTTCCTAATGTTTGGTATACTCAGTGTATATATTTTTTCTTATCTTTAACTCGGCATTGTTGGAAAAGGACCCGTAAGTTAGCACTGTTAGTCTACACCTGTTGTCTACGAAGCATGTGACAAATAACATTTTATTTTGATTTGAAAAAACTGTCAAGCTGCCCAACGGCAGGCACACAAGCATACACACAAAGACACACACACACACACGTCACAGATTGAGCGTGGCATAATAGGGTTTGGGAACAAGAGTCCTTGGCAACGCGAGGGCTCAGCTGTCAGACAGCCACAGGTGCCTTCGACAGCCAGAGACTTTTAGGGGCCTTTCTCTCCTCCAGGAGAAAAGCCAGGCTTTATTCAAGCCCTAAATGGGACATATGCTACCTTGGCTGGGGCTACAGGGGCTGCTGGGGCTACCAAGGCTGCTGGGGCTACTGTAGGCCTGACTCCCCAGAGTGGGGACTAGTTTGACAGACTCACATGAGCCTGGTTAGAGGGGTGGGGTGGGGGGTAGGGAGGGCATGCTCAAATTCCCCCACATCTCCAGTAGTGGAACATATGTAGAGATGATCCTAATGCTCAAATTCCCCCACATCTCCAGTAGTGGAACATATGTAGAGATGATCCTAATGCTCAAATTCCCCCACATCTCCAGTAGTGGAACATATGTAGAGATGATCCTACATTATACTGCTACTCTATTGACAAAGCAACAGGCTAACACATCTGCTTTAACACAGTAGTACACACAAAGACTTTTAGGCCTATATCATATAAGTCAACGTAAGTAATATTGACATCTAGGGCTATTAGCAGGTGGAAATGTTAACCAACATATTCGCACAGGCACAAAGTCACACACACACACGCACACAAAGACCCCCCCCCCCCCCCCGCAAACACTGACACACACAGTGATGTTGAGTTGGGTGTGTGTTACAGAGTGAGAGTGCAGATGCAGATTGTGTGCTGACAGATCCCATGCAGCCCCCCTGACAGCTGCGTGGAAAAAAGGCACACGCAGTCCACCAACCAACCAACAGCACCCACCAGATAGCTAGCTGTCTGTACTGTACTGTGTGCCCTTGGTGCCACAAACACAACAGCTACACTATAAGCTAATGTTACCCAGAAAGACTCACAGATGTAAATCGCTGCCAAAAGTGATTCTAACATGTATTGACTCAGGGGGTTGAATACTTATGTAATCATGATATATTAGCGTGTTGTTTTTCATAACAGTTTTACAAATGTTAGACTTTTTATTTCACTTTGACATTGGATTATTTTGTGTAGGTCGTTGACAAAAAACAACAATTAAATCCCACCTTGTAACACAACAAAATGTGGAAAAAGTCAACAGCTGTGAACACTTTCTGAAGGCAATGAAAACTAATACTCATTTCAACCTTCCTACAAATTAATGTGACGATAAAAGGGACTGATTCATTTCCAAAGATAACTTTTGAGTTCCTTTTGCTGGGCGTGTGGGTGTACGTGTGTACTGTAGTGTTGCCTGAAGCAAGGTCTTCTCTGAAAGCTGGGGAGATGTTGGGGAGAGTTGGCTTGACATCCCCATCAGGCTGACAATAAATATCCCCTGCTAGCTAGCTACTTATTTGGCACGGCTCTTCGCCACAAGTAAATCACGCTGGAAAGCAGAAAGGGTACACTTTTAAACAAACCCCCCTATTCTTTTGTTGTTATGATCATCCCCTACTCCTTTATTTAGCAGACACTATAATGTAGGGAGACGGAGAACCATCCATCTTTATCTCTCTCTCTCTCCTCGTATCCGTCTGTCTGCTTCCCATCCTGTTCAGCTCATTTTCCCTCTCTGGCAACCATTCACCTTCCTCCAAACACACGCACACGTAGGGTTGCAAAATTCCTGGAACATTCAATAAATTCCCTGGTTCTCCCAAAATCCCGGTTTGAAGGATTCCCGAAATCAGGAGGGAATAAGCAGGAAATCCAGAATCCTCTAATCACTATTTCTGGAAAACCAGGAAGTGTATTGAACGTTCCAGGAATTTTGCAACCCTCCATGTGCGTGTATGTTCTGTGTGTTTGTACAGCACTCTTTGGGCTGGTGAGGAACATTGAGCCTAGCTGTAGGTCTGTGGCAGGTGAGGAACATTGAGCCTAGCTGTAGGTCTGTGGCAGGTGAGGAACATTGAGCCTAGCTGTAGGTCTGTGGCAGGTGAGGAACATTGAGCCTAGCTGTAGGTTTGGGGCAGGTGAGGAACATTGAGCCTAGCTGTAGGTCTGGGGCAGGTGAGGAACATTGAGCCTAGCTGTAGGTTTGGGGCAGGTGAGGAACATTGAACCTAGCTGTAGGTCTGGGGCAGGTGAGGAACATTGAACCTAGCTGTAGGTCTGGAGCAGGTGAGGAACATTGAGCCTAGCTGTAGGTCTGGGGCAGGTGAGGAACATTGAGCCTAGCTGTAGGTCTGGGGCAGGTGAGGAACATTGAACCTAGCTGTAGGTCTGGAGCTGGTGAGGAACATTGAACCTAGCTGTAGGTCTGGGCAGGTGAGGAACATTGAGCCTATCTGTAGGTCTGGGGCAGGTGAGGAACATTGAGCCTAGCTGTAGGTCTGGGCAGGTGAGGAACATTGAGCCTAGCTGTAGGTCTGGAGCTGGTGAGGAACATTGAGCCTAGCTGTAGGTCTGGAGCAGGTGAGGAACATTGAACCTAGCTGTAGGTCTGGAGCAGGTGAGGAACATTGAACCTAGCTGTAGGTCTGGAGCAGGTGAGGAACATTGAGCCTAGCTGTAGGTCTGGGGCAGGCGAGGAACATTGAGCCTAACTGTAGGTCTGGAGCTGGTGAGGAACATTGAACCTAGCTGTAGGTCTGGGGCAGGTGAGGAACATTGAAACTAGCTGTAGGTCTGGGGCAGGTGAGGAACATTGAGCCTAGCTGTAGGTCTGGGGCAGGTGAGGAACATTGAGCCTAGCTGTAGGTCTGGGGTAAAGATACGTCTAGTTTTTACTTGTACTTCATGTTTGTTTCATCACTCCCTCTGCCTCCCTCCCTGTCTCCTACTACACTCTCTCTGCCTCCCTCCCTCCCTGTCTCCTACTACGCTCTCTCTGCCTCCCTCCCTCCCTGTCTCCTACTACACTCTCTCTGCCTCCCTCTCTCCCTCTCTCCTACTACGCTCTCTCTGCCTCCCTCTCTCCCTCTCTCCTACTACGCTCTCTCTGCCTCCCCCTCTCTCCTACTACGCTCTCGATGCCTCCCTCCCTCCCTGTCTCCTACTACGCTCTCTCTGCCTCCCTCCCTCCCTGTCTCCTACTACACTCTCTCTCCCTCCCTCCCTCTCTCCTACTACGCTCTCTCTGCTTCCTCTCTGTCTCCTACTACACTCTCTCTCCCTCCCTCCCTCTCTCCTACTACGCTCTCTCTGCTTCCTCTCTGTCTCCTACTACGCTCTCTCTGCCTCCCTCCCTACCTGTCTCCTACTACGCTCTCTCTGCCTCTCTCCCTGTCTACTACTACACTCTCTCTGCCTTCCTCCCTGTCTCCTACTACACTCTCTCTGCCTCCCTCCCTGTCTCCTACTACACTCTCTCTGCCTTCCTCCCTGTCTCCTACTACACTCTCTCTGCCTCCCTCCCTGTCTCCTACTATGCTCTCTCTGCCTCCCTCCCTGTCTCCTACTACGCTCTCTCTGCCTCCCTCCCTCCCTGTCTCCTACTACGCTCTCTCTGCCTCTCTCCCTCCCTGTCTCCTACTACACTCTCTCTGCCTCCCTCCCTCCCTGTCTCCTACTACACTCTCTCTGCCTCTCTCCCTCCCTGTCTCCTACTACACTCTCTCTGCCTCCCTCCCTGTCTCCTACTACACTCTCTCTCCCTCCCTCCATGTCTCCTACTACGCTCTCTCTGCCTCCCTCCCTCCCTGTCTCCTACTACACTCTCTCTGCCTCCCTCCCTCCCTGTCTCCTACTACACTCTCTCTGCCTCCCTCTCTGTCTCCTACTACACTCTCTCTGCCTCCCTCCCTCCCTGTCTCCTACTACACTCTCTCTGCCTCCCTCCCTCTCTCCTACTACGCTCTCTCTGCCTCCCTCCCTCTCTGTCTCCTACTACGCTCTCTCTGCTTCCTCTGTCTCCTACTACGCTCTCTCTGCCTCTCTCCCTGTCTCCTACTACACTCTCTCTCCCTCCCTCCCTCTCTCCTACTACGCTCTCTCTGCCTCCCTCTCTGTCTCCTACTACACTCTCTCTGCCTTCCTCCCTGTCTCCTACTACGCTCTCTCTGCCTCCCTCTCTGTCTCCTACTACGCTCTCTCTGCCTCCCTCTCTCTCAATTCAATTTAAATTTTAGGGCTTTATTGGCATGGGAAACATATGTTTACATTGCCAAAGCAAGTTAAATAGATAATAAACAAAAGTGAAAAAACAATACAAAACTAACAGTAAACACTACTCACAAAAGTTCCAAAAGAATAAAGACATTTCAAATGTCATATGTCATACAGTGTTGTAATGATGTGCAAATAGTTAAAGTACTCTCTCTCACCCTCTCTGCCTCCCTCATGCTCCCTCTCTGCCTCCCTCTCTCTCTGCCTCCCTCCCTCTGCCTCCCTCTCTGCTTCCCTCCCTCCCTCCCTCTCCCTCCCTCTCCCTCTGCCTCCCTCCCTCTCCCTCCCTCTCTGCTTCCCTCTCTCTCTGCCTCCCTCCCTCCCTCTCCCTCCCTCTCTGCCTCCCTCTCCCTCCCTCCCTCTCTCCCTCCCTCCCTCTCTGCTTCCCTCATGCTCCCTCCCTCAGCAGCAGTCCTACAGTACACGGTAGCAGGTCTTATGACACTGAGAGGACACCGTGGGCCTGGACTGCTCTCCACTGACAGTTGTCTATCTGTGCAACAAATGGCAGATTCAATCAGGGGGCGGCAGTGACAGCCCCACTCCATAAATTCTGGGGTGCGCGCACACACACACACACACACACACAGACACACAGACACACACACACACCCACACACACCAGCTAGCAGCACCTAAAACAGAGCCTGCAGTTATAATGCTGCCTTGCTCCACTCAAAAGTTATGTGCAGCTCTTTTTAAAGGTCTGTTAAGTTCAAGTGAGTTAACAGTCTAGTAGTTCACCAATGGACATTGACTGCCCATATCAGTACGCCGATGAATGGCAGAACAGCCTGGAAAAGCACTTTGTTTTATAAAGGCTGTTTTCAAATATGCTCTTATTTGTATACGGGGCATCCTCCAGACAGACAACACATCAATAGGTGAAATTCAGGAAGGCATTTTGATTCACCGGAGTTTGAATTGTAGAATTCACCGGAGTTTGAATTAGACCATGATGCCTAAATAGAGGCCAACATTTGTTGTTGAGGTTTTCACACATACGGTCCAGGACACATTTATCAAGCCAAGGACTGATGAATAATAGCCTACTAGAAATATTCTTTATAAAATGGTGGCACGCCACCAGTTGAGGCACATAGCATCTTGGGGGAGAATGAAGTGAAAATAGATGGGCTCAGTTCAACAACGTCCCCGGTGTTACAACAATACACTTGGGTGTGTTGCTCTCTCTTTCGCAAAACCACACCTTCACAGTCTTTCAGCACTTGAAATGCAGGAGGGAGGAGTGTTTGTGTGTGTGTGTGTGTGTGTGTGTGTGTGTGTGTGTGGGGGGGGGGGGGGGGGGGGGGGGGGGGGGGGGGCTGCCTTCAGGCCTGCAAGTTCATACATGCTATACCTGGCTAAGCCTGGACTTAACACACAAACACACACACACACTCAAATACTCAAACACACATGCATACCGCAAGTCCCAGAGACAAGACTCACGCCCTCGTCACAACGAGTAACCCAACCCACCTGAAAATGTGTCTACATACGCACAACACAGAGAACATGAACAATAACACCCAAAGCATCTCCCAACCCTACAGTCATCTCCCAACCATACAGTCATCTGGGTGAGCCTACAGTCATCTCCCAACCCTACAGTCATCTGGGTGACCCTACAGTCATCTCCCAACCCTACAGTCATCTCCCAACCCTACAGTCATCTGGGTGAGCCTACAGTCATCTGGGTAAGCCTACAGTCATCTCCCAACCCTACAGTCATCTGGGTGAGCCTACAGTCATCTCCCAACCCTACAGTCATCTGGGTGAGCCTACAGTCATCTCCCAGCCCTACAGTCATCTGGGTGAGCCTACAGTCATCTCCCAACCCTACAGTCATCTGGGTGAGCCTACAGTCATCTGGGTGAGCCTAGTCATCTCCCAACCCTACAGTCATCTGGGTGAGCCTACAGTCATCTCCCAGCCCTACAGTCATCTGGGTGAGCCTACAGTCATCTCCCAACCATACAGTCATCTGGGTGAGCCTACAGTCATCTCCCAACCCTACAGTCATCTCCCAACCCTACAGTCATCTGGGTGAGCCTACAGTCATCTCCCAGCCCTACAGTCATCTGGGTGACCCTACAGTCATCTCCCAGCCCTACAGTCATCTGGGTGAGCCTACAGTCATCTCCCAGCCCTACAGTCATCTGGGTGAGCCTACAGTCATCTCCCAACCCTACAGTCATCTTCCAACCCTACAGTCATCTGGGTGAGCCTACAGTCATCTCCCAACCCTACAGTCATCTGGGTGAGCCTACAGTCATCTCCCAGCCCTACAGTCATCTGGGTGAGCCTACAGTCATCTCCCAACCCTACAGTCATCTGGGTGAGCCTACAGTCATCTGGGTGAGCTCACGCCCTCGTCACAACGAGTAACCCAACCCACCTGAAAATGTGTCTACATACGCACAACACAGAGAACATGAACAATAACACCCAAAGCATCTCCCAACCCTACAGTCATCTCCCAACCATACAGTCATCTGGGTGAGCCTACAGTCATCTCCCAACCCTACAGTCATCTGGGTGACCCTACAGTCATCTCCCAACCCTACAGTCATCTCCCAACCCTACAGTCATCTGGGTGAGCCTACAGTCATCTGGGTAAGCCTACAGTCATCTCCCAACCCTACAGTCATCTGGGTGAGCCTACAGTCATCTCCCAACCCTACAGTCATCTGGGTGAGCCTACAGTCATCTCCCAGCCCTACAGTCATCTGGGTGAGCCTACAGTCATCTCCCAACCCTACAGTCATCTGGGTGAGCCTACAGTCATCTGGGTGAGCCTAGTCATCTCCCAACCCTACAGTCATCTGGGTGAGCCTACAGTCATCTCCCAGCCCTACAGTCATCTGGGTGAGCCTACAGTCATCTCCCAACCATACAGTCATCTGGGTGAGCCTACAGTCATCTCCCAACCCTACAGTCATCTCCCAACCCTACAGTCATCTGGGTGAGCCTACAGTCATCTCCCAGCCCTACAGTCATCTGGGTGACCCTACAGTCATCTCCCAGCCCTACAGTCATCTGGGTGAGCCTACAGTCATCTCCCAGCCCTACAGTCATCTGGGTGAGCCTACAGTCATCTCCCAACCCTACAGTCATCTTCCAACCCTACAGTCATCTGGGTGAGCCTACAGTCATCTCCCAACCCTACAGTCATCTGGGTGAGCCTACAGTCATCTCCCAGCCCTACAGTCATCTGGGTGAGCCTACAGTCATCTCCCAACCCTACAGTCATCTGGGTGAGCCTACAGTCATCTGGGTGAGCTCACGCCCTCGTCACAACGAGTAACCCAACCCACCTGAAAATGTGTCTACATACGCACAACACAGAGAACATGAACAATAACACCCAAAGCATCTCCCAACCCTACAGTCATCTCCCAACCATACAGTCATCTGGGTGAGCCTACAGTCATCTCCCAACCCTACAGTCATCTGGGTGACCCTACAGTCATCTCCCAACCCTACAGTCATCTCCCAACCCTACAGTCATCTGGGTGAGCCTACAGTCATCTGGGTAAGCCTACAGTCATCTCCCAACCCTACAGTCATCTGGGTGAGCCTACAGTCATCTCCCAACCCTACAGTCATCTGGGTGAGCCTACAGTCATCTCCCAGCCCTACAGTCATCTGGGTGAGCCTACAGTCATCTCCCAACCCTACAGTCATCTGGGTGAGCCTACAGTCATCTGGGTGAGCCTAGTCATCTCCCAACCCTACAGTCATCTGGGTGAGCCTACAGTCATCTCCCAGCCCTACAGTCATCTGGGTGAGCCTACAGTCATCTCCCAACCATACAGTCATCTGGGTGAGCCTACAGTCATCTCCCAACCCTACAGTCATCTCCCAACCCTACAGTCATCTGGGTGAGCCTACAGTCATCTCCCAGCCCTACAGTCATCTGGGTGACCCTACAGTCATCTCCCAGCCCTACAGTCATCTGGGTGAGCCTACAGTCATCTCCCAGCCCTACAGTCATCTGGGTGAGCCTACAGTCATCTCCCAACCCTACAGTCATCTTCCAACCCTACAGTCATCTGGGTGAGCCTACAGTCATCTCCCAACCCTACAGTCATCTGGGTGAGCCTACAGTCATCTCCCAGCCCTACAGTCATCTGGGTGAGCCTACAGTCATCTCCCAACCCTACAGTCATCTGGGTGAGCCTACAGTCATCTGGGTGAGCTCACGCCCTCGTCACAACGAGTAACCCAACCCACCTGAAAATGTGTCTACATACGCACAACACAGAGAACATGAACAATAACACCCAAAGCATCTCCCAACCCTACAGTCATCTCCCAACCATACAGTCATCTGGGTGAGCCTACAGTCATCTCCCAACCCTACAGTCATCTGGGTGACCCTACAGTCATCTCCCAACCCTACAGTCATCTCCCAACCCTACAGTCATCTGGGTGAGCCTACAGTCATCTGGGTAAGCCTACAGTCATCTCCCAACCCTACAGTCATCTGGGTGAGCCTACAGTCATCTCCCAACCCTACAGTCATCTGGGTGAGCCTACAGTCATCTCCCAGCCCTACAGTCATCTGGGTGAGCCTACAGTCATCTCCCAACCCTACAGTCATCTGGGTGAGCCTACAGTCATCTGGGTGAGCCTAGTCATCTCCCAACCCTACAGTCATCTGGGTGAGCCTACAGTCATCTCCCAACCCTACAGTCATCTCCCAACCTTATAGTAATCTCCCAACCCTACACTCATCTGGGTGAGCTGCTTGTATTGTGTACACAGTGGATGTACACATCTGGGAAAAATGTGCTACTTCAGATATTTGCAGTCAGTCATTTCAGAAAAAAGCTGCTTGAAATGCGGCGAGCATCTCCACAAAAGTTTTGACGCTACGTGGTCTATCGAGTTAAACAAGGCTTGCAGGCTTATTATTTTTCAAGTGTTTGAAATTGTGTGTCCCTATGAGTAAGTGTTGCCCTAACCATAAGAACTGTAGCATAGAGTATCTGTCTGGGTTCCACCACGTCTGATGAGGAGACAGAACAGGAGAAACCACTGGAGGGGGGGTTCACCTAGCAGAGGGCCCAGACTCAGGCCCAGGCGGGAGGATACGCCTCTTCACAGCTCTCACCATAATGGGGCTCTTTGTACAGCCAAGAAGAATACACCCTTCATCTGGACTGGGGACTGAGGCTATCCCTCTCTCTCTCTCTTCCCACTCACACACAGACATCTACCGACCACACATGATTTGTGGCTGTCAAGACCTTTTCTTCCCTCCCCCTTGTAGAGGACTACCTCTGTGTGTGTGTGTGTGTGTGTGTGTGTGTGTGTGTGTGTGTGTGTGTGTGTGTGTGTGTGTGTGTGTGTGTGTGTGTGTGTGTGTGTGTGTGTGTGTGTGTGTGTAACACTAGATGGATCAGTTCAGCAGCGGTACCACCAGCTACTGTATCTATCTGTCCTTCTACATGGATCACCATGCAGCGTGCCCCCTCCCTCCATCCATCCCCTAACCCCCATCCGCCAACCCCTATCCTCCTAAACCTAACCCCCTCCGTCCAACCCCTAACCCCCTCCCTCCAACCCCTAACCCCCTCCGTCCAACCCCTAACCCCCTCCCTCTAACCCCTAACCCCCTCTACCCCTCCCTCCAACCCCTAACCCCCATCCGCCAACCCCTAACCCCCATCCTCCAACCCATAACCCCCTCCCTCCAACCCCTAACCCCCTCCCTCCAACCCCTAACCCCCTCCCTCCAACCCCTAACCCCCTCCCTCCAACCCCTAACCCCCTCCCTCTCCTTTCTTCGGTGTCACTCCTCTTGATGTTGCATGACATAACTCTCCACAGTGAGGATTCAGGCCAAAGTACAAGGCCACACAACATCAGCCAACTGTTTGCCGTCACCGGCTCGCAACCGCCCCCTGAGCCGCCCAGTATCTACGCCCCTCCCATCCACATGGGCACCGCCCCCCTTGCTTTCTGCCTCGGGCCAATCAGGGACTCCGCAGCCAGCTGTTTGCCCGGGCCGCACACGTGAATGACATTGGGCAGGTGGGGGGTGCTCTCGCAACTTTCACAACTCCGAGCAGCGTGGGGGGGGGGGGGGGTTATCCATGGAGCCTCCAGGGGTATGAGGCCGGCCGTGCAGCACAGCACCGCTCCTCTCAGCTACACTGAAACAACTCCGAGCAGCACCATCACACCATGTCCTGCCTGCCTCTCTCCCCCTTCTCCTCCACCCCTCTCCTCTACTACTCTCCTCTGAAATAAGAGTCACATTGTGTTTTTTTTGTTTTTTTCCAGCGGCGCTGGGCTCCCTCTTCATGGGTTCTCTGCCTGCCTTACTGCCTGAGGACATGGGCTCCTACAAGGGAGTGATTCATCTGGAGGGTGGGATGTGATGAGGGTGGAGATGCTGTAACTTCACATAGAGCAGAGATTTTTGGGGGTCCCACAGAAAAATGTCCTCTCTCTCTCTGTCTCTCATGCCCATTGTCTATCTGTTAGCTCAAAGTAGGCAGTGATGGGGGGCTGTTGCATGTCAGACATTACTGAGAGCGGTAGAGCAGGATGGGTGAATGAGCAGAGCAAGACCTGGGAGTTTAAAAATACTCTCTGGGACTGAAAGTGTTAAAAGTCAACCCCACCCCCCAAAACATGGGAGGGGGAGAATGGGCAGTAATGGCTAGTTACAAAGACAGCGAGCTCTGCTTCCCATGTGTTTAATAGTGATACTGGACAGCTAGCATCGCTTGCTAGCATCTAGGAGACTCCTCCTTTGAAGCCTGCCTCTCAAGGCTCCGAGCAAAGTGCCTCCTCGTCGAACACGGCCTGATAAAAAAAAGTTAATGTTTACTGGGATAGAAGTGCTGGCTTAGGGAGTGCCAGAAGGATAAACTTTGACTAAATTTAGATGGTTCTCTTTGTGAACTAGGCCTACTTCTCTCTGAAGCAAATCTTGGGCTTCTGACTGTCACCAGTTTATTTCCCTCGTCTTCTGACAACAATTCCCCTAATGCTGCACACAGCGCTTATCATAATTATGAAAACCTGAAACAACATCCAGTATCCACCATTTCCTGTTCAGGGGAAGTCCAAAAGACTTTGCAGTCTTGTGGGATGGCCCATTTCCTCAGCAAAGGATGAAATGAGAAGGGACAGGGATTATTTCCCCCCTCTGAGTTCTATTTATCCCTGACACCGTCCCTCCATCCTCTCAAAATGCCTCTGGTGGCATGCTATTCTACTTAGTCAGGCCTCACTAAAGGCATCTCAACCAGCATACACTTTTAGAATATGATAGAGTCAGGATTCATAAAAACATCGCACTGAAAGTACAGCTGTGAGAAACAAACTAACTTTGTCATCTTAGGTAAGTATTAAGGTCTTATTCTTGACAAATGTTTAAATCAACTAATGCTAACTCAGCAAGTCCCCCAAAAAATCTATGACAAAACAAACCAAATGGCAGTGCAGACGTATGCTAATCCCATTCCTTAGGGGTCTTTAATTGTCATCATTTGAGTCTATCTTCACTCTGAGCAGTCTCCAGTAGTGTCAATAGAGGGCTCAATAAGCATAGCACTTGTCTCTGGGGCCTTGCTGCACTGTTACAGTCTTCAACACTGGGGGGCTGATGAAGTCATTGCATTACAAACTTGGCGACCTTGCTCCGGAACAGATAAGAACAGTGTCGAAGTGGAGACAGATCTAGACAGAACAGACCTGGAACAGCATCATCTTCCAGGGACGGTCTTGAGGGCTGAGGTTATAGTTGGGATGTTTTGTGGTTTCGCAGTTCACCTTTCTGCAGTATTTGGTGACAAACAGGCAAAGTGTTTGTAGGTAGACGTAGTATGGAAGAATGAATGATGGAGAAAGATTCAACTGGCCACTGGAAAAGATTGTTTTCCATTATCCTCATGCATCTCAAAGTCCCAAAGCCTGTTCAATACCTAGTAGAGGAGGGAGTGCACTCTGCTCCGTTGCAAGTAGTTACATAAAGGGGTCAAAGTCTTCTCTTTTGTTCCGATGCTGCTGCTCTTTCGAAAGGGACCCTTAACCTGGTTTTCACCTGCTTACCAATGCCTGCTGGAGCTGGGAAAGATGTTTAATGTTCTCCTTGGATGGGGTTTATAATTCTTTCCACTCTGGTGTACCTGGGGGGGTGCGACCTTTAACCAGACTGACTGTCTGGTTAATGATAATGATTATAATGCCCCTTTGAAGGAGGCGCCGCGAACTTGCACCACAGCGAGGATGCTGGAGAGAGCACAGCTCAGGAGAGTGGTGGGGGGAAGGGGGAGGATGATATAGGGTCTGACAAATAACTTTGCTGGTGATACTTTGACCAACAGAATATTTTCACCGAAGTTAAAACTAACTTTTGCTCAAGGGGGGGACCTAAAAAGTTTATCATAGACGTGTTATTTTTAGGAGAGAGAAAACATTCCCCTGGGTGGTTGAAAGGGTTAACTGTGGGGCAGAGGTGGTCCTGTGTTGTTGCGTGGGTGTGTATGCCTGCTGTGAAATGGGTGGCGGCTGTGCAGCCTGTATGCATCACCGGTGTTGTTTGGGCAGGGTTTAAGGTAGGTCCCTCCATTGTTTGGGAGCTGCTCCTGTTGTGGGGGGTAGGGGGAGAAAAGGCCAGGTTTCAACCCAGAGAAAGGGCCGTGTTTCTGTCTTTGTGTGCCCTGCCTCCGGGGCTTGTCAAGAGAGAGCCTGGTCTATCCCATCAACTCCACTCCCAAGGGAAAGCTGGAGAGGAGGATTGCTAAGGGTGTTGGAGATGGGAGGTGGGGGAAGGATGACAGTGGCGTTAACTTCAGCTCAACTGAGCAGACACACCTACCCACCCTCTCCCTCTCTTCTCCATCCCCCAACTAAGCACCCACCCTCTCCCTCTCTTCTCCGTCCCCCAACTAAGCACCCACCCTCTCCCTCTCTTCTCTATCCCCCAACTAAGCACCCACCCGCTTCCTCTCTTCTCCATCCCCCAACTAAGCACCCACCCTCTCCCTCTCTTCTCCATCCCCCAACTAAGCACCCACCCGCTTCCTCTCTTCTCCATCCCCCAACTAAGCACCCACCCTCTCCCCCTCTTCTCCATCCCCCAACTAAGCACCCACCCGCTTCCTCTCTTCTCCATCCCCCAACTAAGCACCCACCCTCTCCCTCTCTTCTCCATCCCCCAACTAAGCACCCACGCTCTCCCTCTCTTCTCCATCCCCCAACTAAGCACCCACCCGCTTCCTCTCTTCTCCATCCCCCAACTAAGCACCCACCCTCTCCCTCTCTTCTCCATCCCCCAACTAAGCACCCACCCTCTCCCTCTCTTCTCCATCCCCCAACTAAGCACCCACCCGCTTCCTCTCTTCTCCATCCCCCAACTAAGCACCCACCCTCTTCCTCTCTTCTCCATCCCCCAACTAAGCACCCACCCTCTCCCTCTCTTCTCCATCCCCCAACTAAGCACCCACCCTCTCCCTCTCTTCTCCATCCCCCAACTAAGCACCCACCCTCTCCATCTCTTCTCCATCCCCCAACTAAGCACCCACCCTCTCCCTCTCTTCTCCATCCCCCAACTAAGCACCCACCCTCTCCCTCTCTTCTCCATCCCCCAACTAAGCACCCACCCTCTCCCTCTCTTCTCCATCCCCCAACTAAGCACCCACCCTCTCCATCTCTTCTCCATCCCCCAACTAAGCACCCACCCTCTCCCTCTCTTCTCCATCCCCCAACTAAGCACCCACCCTCTCCATCTCTTCTCCATCCCCCAGCTAAGCACCCACCCTCTCCCTCTCTTCTCCATCCCCCAACTAAGCACCCACCCTCTCCATCTCTTCTCCATCCCCCAACTAAGCACCCACCCTCTCCCTCTCTTCTCCATCCCCCAACTAAGCACCCACCCTCTCCATCTCTTCTCCATCCCCCAGCTAAGCACCCACCCTCTCCCTCTCTTCTCCATCCCCCAACTAAGCACCCACCCTCTCCATCTCTTCTCCATCCCCCAGCTAAGCACCCACCCTCTCCATCTCTTCTCCATCCCCCAACTAAGCACCCACCCGTTTCCTCTCTTCTCCATCCCCCAACTAAGCACCCACCCGCTTCCTCTCTTCTCCATCCCCCAACTAAGCACCCACCCGCTTCCTCTCTTCTCCATCCCCCAACTAAGCACCCACCCTCTCCCTCTCTTCTCCATCCCCCAACTAAGCACCCACCCTCTCCCTCTCTTCTCCATCCCCCAACTAAGCAGGACTCAGGACATAGGAGGTATTTTGGAAACAGTGGGAATCTTTATCCATTGTCCAATCTTAAAGTTGGCTCTAAACAAAACATTTAATCTGATCAGTGAATTTTTCTTTTCATGACAGTGTTTTATTCTGTGATGTAAGAGAGAAGCAGGTAGGGAGGGGTTGAGCTATAACAGGGTTCCCAACTGGACCCCAAGTTTTCATAGCAGAAAATATATACAGAATATGTTTTTTAATTTTCATTGTTGGACATAAAAGACTTAAAAGACCAGGAAATCAGCTCCAAGTAATTTCAATTTTGGAAATCTGTTCCTAAGTATTCCCACGCATAATAGAGAAACACGTGATCGTATACAAATGTAAGCAAGGTTTGAAATGATTTTATTTTAGTGAAATACTTTATCTGTTTGGGCTTCTTGCGGTGAATTTGCAGTCTACTATTTTTTTGCAATTATACTGAACAAAAACATAAACGCAACAGGTAAAGTGTTGGTCCCATGGTTCATGAGCTGAAATAAAATATTCCCACAATTTTACATACACACAAAATGCTTATTTCTAGCAAATTTTGTGCACAAATTTGTTTATATCCATGTTAGTGAGCATTTTTCCTTTATCAATATAATCCATCCACCTGACAGGTGTGGCATATCAAGAAGCAGATTAAACAGCATGATCATTACACAGGTGCACCTTGTGCTGCGGACAATAAAAAGCCACTCTAAATGTGTAGTTTTGTCACACAACACAATGCCACAGATGTCTCAAGTTTTGGAGCGTGTAACTGACTGCCAGAGCTGTTACCAGAGAATTGAATGTTAATTTCTCTACCATAAGCCGCATCCAAAGTCATTTTAGAGAATTTGGCAGTACGTCCAACTGGCCTCAAAACCACAGACCTAGTGTACCACGGTAGCCTAGCACCTCCACATCCGGCTTCTTCACCTGCGGGGTCATCTGAGACCAGCCACCCGGACAGCTGATGAAACTGAGGAGTGTTTCTGTCTGTAATAAAAATAAATCTGATTGACTGGGCCTTGCTCCCCAGTGGGTGGGCCAGTCTCCTAAGTGGGTGGGCCTATGAGCTCCCAGGCCCACCCATGGCCTGCCCTGACATGTGAAATCCATAGATTAGGGCCTAATGAATTTATTTCAATGGACTGATTTCCTTATATGAACTATAACTCAGTAAAATCGTTGACATTGTTGCATGTTGGGTTTATATTTTTGTTCAGTATATGTTCCGGCCCCCCAAACATCCGCCGAAGAAGGAAAGAAAATTGTCTAGCGGCTGACTCTAGTTGATGATCCAATCCCTGCCCTATAACCTGATGTGAGAGAGAAGCAGGCAGAGAGGGTTTGAGACATAACCGGTGTGGTCCAGTGTGGAACTGCATGACACAGTGTTACGTGTGTAACCAGCGTCACAGTGATTACCACATCTTGTAAAATCAGTGGTTTGTCTGCGTCTCACGGCTGATGATATTAGCATGTCTAGGAACGGGAGGGAACTTCAAAAGAAAAATGGAAACTCAAAACACGAGTCCATCCAGTCAGTGAGAATGAAAGTTACACTTTTTTCTCTCCTGAAAACAAGATGGATTTTTTTTTAAGAAAAAAGTCAACAGTCAACTTCTGGACATCCTCCAAACAAACAACAAATTAGGCCACTATTCACATAAAGAATGAGTAGGCATTTAGACAAATAATGTGTTGGTTGATGTAGGCCTAGTTGAAAACTACTTAAAAGTGCTGAATCATTTCAAACAGGAAGACCAAGGAGTTTATCCTATGTTGTCATGCAGACAGAGAGAGGGGGGGGGGGGGGGGGGGGGAGACTTAATTGAACCTTATCAGTAGAGTGGAGCCCCCAATCCCTACCCCCCTCCCACTCCTGTCTCCTCCTACACTAGGACCTCTCCCACCCCCTCCCCCACCTCTCACGCAGCTTTGCTAAGGGATGCTTTCTAAGGTGTGTGTGTGTGTGTGTGTGTGTGTGTGTGTGTGTGTGTGTGTGTGTGTGTGTGTGTGTGTGTGTGTGTGTGTGTGTGTGTGTGTGTGTGTGTGTGTGTGAAGGTGTCTGTGTGTGAAGGTGTCTGTGTGTGAAGGTGTCTGTGTGTGGGGGGGGGGTATGTATTTTCGTGGCCAAGGAGGAGCGACAAGCAACAGGTCTGGGGGCCTGTGCACTGGTCTCTATGGAGATGAGGTGTGTCCTGTGTGTTTGTAGAACAAACAATGGTACCTGATGAGGGGGAGGACGCCTAGTGTGTGTGTGTAAGGTGGTGACCACATCATATACACTGAGGGAATGGGAAAAGGAAGTGGTGGCTCAGTGTTTCTTCCAAGGATGCCCTTTTGAAAAGGCATTACGCGGGGCCAACCTAGCCGGATTAATAGGGATTACCACGGTAGAGTTGGGTTTAACAATTCAAATGCAAAGGAAATGTGATTATTGTCGTGCAATTCTATTCTAAAAAGGTCCTATACACCAGAAACCAAGGTGTACAGAAGAACAAAGTTTAGGCCTACTCGAGGTTTGGAAGTGTTGGCTAAAAGTAACACACGGTAGAAAAATATGAAACTGTAGGAAATGGCTCGGGTCTACATTCAGGATGAAGCCTCTGAAAGCTATTAGCATGTCGGCCACCCATTGGCACAGTCACCTCTGACATCACTGGCAACATTTCCCAGCATGCACTACTCAGGTGGGGTGTCATTAGAGCAGCTCATCCTTCTATATTTACTGTCTCCGCGTGGCTAACAGACCGTCTGAGATAGACAGACTAACTATCTAACAGATTCCTCTCTCGATAAACAATTCCAAATGTGTCCCTCAAAAGCGTCAGATGTGGAAAATCCACCGTACCTAGCCGGGGGCAGGGGCAAGGTAGGGACTAACGGAGCAGGAGGACCGAAGGAGGCAACCTACTGTGTAGTAGGACTAGGCTGTGTCCGTCCAGGCATCTCTCTCTAGTCCTGCAGACATACCAATCACCAACCAGTACCAACGTTTGGTTGTTTTATGGTTCTTGAACGGATGTCACTTATTCTAAGTCCATCCATTTGAAAGTTTTCTCTACACACCTATTTACATTCTGAAAACACAATATTAGGTGGCATTAAAAAAGACAGTTTGCCTGAATATTTACCCCCACAGGTTCAAAAACTTTTATTTGCGGTAACTTCAATCTGGCTATGTGTTGATAAAATCAACATAACCTAAGTATGTTATATTTTCATGTTCTCTTCTCTTCCCAGCTCTCTCTCTCACACACACAAAACTGGTTGGACCATGCTGTTGCCTTATGCATTTTTTTCCTCTCCCTCTGTTCCTCCCTCCCTCCTCCCTCCCCTGTCTAGCTCCAGTGAGCAACAAGTGCTGCCTGTGAGTACCACCCCTCCCCCCCTCCCCCTCCAACCTCCAGAAGCTATCTCAAATCCTCAGCCTGCGAGCAACTGCCAGCTGACAAAACTGTTTAGTCAGCATGAAAGACAGGGAGGGAGGGAGCGATGTGGGGCTAGACGAGAGAGATGTAGAGAGTGTGAGAGAGAGATGTAGAGACAGAGCAAGGAGGCAGAAAAGGGAGAGAGGGAAGTAGAGACAGAGCAAGGAGGAAGAAAAGGGAGGAGGAAAAGGGTGAGAGAGAGCAAGAGCAAGAGCGGGAGACATTCTTACTGCGCACTCTCCATTCAGCCTCCCTTTTTCCTCTCCATCTCCCCCCTCTCTCTCTCTCTCTCTCTCTCTCTCTCTCTCTCTCTCTCTCTCTCTCTCTCTCTCTCTCTCTCTCTCTCTCTCTCTCTCTCTCTCTCTCTCGACAGCATTAACCCTTTCCTCTCCATCTCCCCCCTCTCTCTCGACATAGCATTAACCCTTTCCTCTCTCTCTCTCGACATAGCATTAACCCTTTCCTCTCCATCTCCCCCCTCTCTCTCGACATAGCATTAACCCTTTCCTCTCCATCTCCCCCCCCTCTCTCTCGACATAGCATTAACCCTTTCCTCTCCATCTCCCCCCTCTCTCTCTCGACATAGCATTAACCATTTCCTCTCCATCTCCCCCCTCTCTCTCTCGACACAGCATTAACCCTTTCCTCTCCATCTCTCTCTCTCGACATAGCATTAACCCTTTCCTCTCCATCTCCCCCCTCTCTCTCGACATAGCATTAACCCTTTCCTCTCCATCTCCCCCCTCTCTCTCTCGACATAGCATTAACCCTTTCCTCTCCATCTCCATCTCCCCCCTCTCTCTCTCTCGACATAGCATTAACCCTTTCCTCTCCATCTCCCCCCTCTCTCTCGACATAGCATTAACCCTTTCCTCTCCATCTCCCCCCTCTCTCTCTCGACATAGCATTAACCCTTTCCTCTCCATCTCCCCCCTCTCTCTCTCGACATAGCATTAACCCTTTCCTCTCCATCTCCCCCTCTCTCTCTCGACATAGCATTAACCCTTTCCTCTCCGAGACAGCCAACACAGTTTAGAGATGGCTGCTCGCAGAGGCTAAAAGTAACACTCAAACCACAGCCAGGAAGACAATCCACTCCATGGAAGGAGTATTTTGTGAGTAAACAGAGGACAATGGAACCGTATAAAGATTCCCCTACCTCCACTACAACTCAAATAAAGTATTGTAAACACAACAACAAGACTTAGAACTTTATGTCTCATCCATACGATGGAGCGAGTTGCTTGGAAACAGGCTGACTTAGGAGAGGAGGGGACAACTCTGGAGAGCGGAGCCATTGTTGTTCCACTTCCTCCATCTCTTCCCCCGCCACTTCGGAGAGGAGGCAGTTTCACTTCCTGTCTCCCCCATGCTTCACCCCTCCTCACCCCAGGTGCTGCTGCAGCCTCCATTTTCTAGCCTCTCTCTCCCTCTCCTCTCCCCTCCCCCTTGTGGCATTCTTTCACATCAGTGGCACAGCCGTCAAGTTAGACTTTGAACCCGAGGTAAATACCTGCTTTATTTGCAGCCTGTGCTGGAGGCTGGTGGTGGCCTGTGTGGCTGGGAAGGTGGTGTGTGTGGGGGGGGGGGCAACAACATGTATAGTGACAACTCAGAGCTGTGCAGAGGGATAAAGGACACGTAAGGCTCTGCACTGAGACAGGGCCGACATCACCCTGGTGCAGAGCTCCCGCTCTCCCTGCAGCTTATCAGTTAGACCCTGAACACACCCTGTGAGATGGATGACTTGGCCAATATTAACAACACACTTCTGTGGGCCGAGGAGAAAGAGGAGAACTATAGGACAATAAAGGTTCTACTTGGTTGTTATGGCAAGCGATGCTGGTAAAATAGGTCACTCATTTCCCATAACAAAAAAAAATATCCATTCATCCAACCAAGATCATGTTCACCAATGTAGGATGGCATGGATTTTCTAGTAGTTGGTTGAAGGAGTTGTCCTGGCAGCAATCAATTAATCCAATTGTTTCCCGAATCCAACAACGTGATGCAATAGTACCTTGAGAGACAGGCCCCTAAACATTAGGACCTACTTTGCACATTAGCTGTGCAGCCAAGTGTCGCCTATAAAAAGCCAGTGGTATTAATCTAGATTTGGGGCTTCTACCACAAATGTGTGACTGTGCCTACAAATACCATTGAGCCTCACAACTAGGCCTATATTTACACTGGGTCCTAGACCACAGGCAGAGTATAGCAGGGCTAACTAAGGACTCATCCCAGGGACATGTTGTAATGTCTACTGTAAGGTCCCTCCGTGTGTGTTGGTTAGTTGCAGCTTACATTCACACACCTGTAAAAGAACTCCATCCCTTACTCGGTCCCAATGAAAAGCTCAGTTTAAAGCGGCCTACGTGCACACAATGGAAGCACCGACACTGTCCTACTTAGCTGTTCCGTCCACTTCTCAAATTTCCGCCATCTCACCTGGCTGTGTTACCGCATCCTCATCAAAGCACCCACACGTACCTTGAGCCTCATTCCATCAAGACATCAATAATGTTGGGTATGCCGCACATATTACAAGATGCAATACAGCATGTGTAGCCTAAATGAAATGTGTGCATTCTCACTTTTAAACATGGAGTTAATGCTTAGTAACAACTGCATAATCAAAGAGGAAAATGTAACTAAGCTACCCCCCCATAAAAAATACAAAATAAACATGTTATGAATTACTTCAATTTGCCATGTAGCATTTAGGAGTAACATACATTTGAGGCTGTAAGTCCTGAGCAAGGAAGGCTCGGGAGGAGGAGGGGTGAGGTGACACAGCGAGGCCGAACCCCAAGCTTGGATTCCATTTTGGAAACCATCTTCCTCAGGTTCCCTCTTTCCTCCCTCCTCTTACATCTACAAGTAGAGTCCCTATATCCCCTCCACGCCCTGCCGGCCGCGGGATGGAACCTAATCTTATCTAAAAAAGGCGGGTTAAAAATAGCCCTGGGAGCCAAAGGGCCAGCCCATCTGTACCCTTGGGGAAACCAAAACCCATCTCCATCAGGAAGAGAGGTAAGAAGAAGAAGTGTCTTCATTTTGACCCGAGACCTTCAGTGTGTTCTGGGTGGTTCGCCCCATACATCCCCCTCCTATTCCATTGATTTAGCCTCAGTGAACAACAACCGGTTAACAGCTAAATGAGAGGCGAGAAAGACGAGGGGGAGCCAGTGAGGACCTAATACCAATGCTCTGCATTGTTGAAGGGACTTGCCTATCGGCTTGCCATCAGGGGACACTGTGTTTAAGTCGGTGTCTTTAGAGGATGGATGGATGGGGTCTTATTAGGCTAAATGGCAGGCTAATGGGAGCATAAGGACCCAAGGGGGTTGAAGGCTCTTAATTACCCCCCTCAGCATCCTCGTCTGGCCCAAATCTCAATGGGAGGAACGTTGATCAACTGACTTTTCGTCAAAGAACATATAAGATTAAATTATTCTCCTTTTAGTTCATCCAAACTCCTAACAACTTGTGTTGTCATTTTAGTGATGCTACAGAATGCCCCATTTCACATCTGGACATAATCAAATGTTTAGTTGAAGGCTTAATCATTTCCTTGAGTAGCATATTTGTTTGAATTATTTTACCAGCCCATATATAATGACATTGTTATTATTAAAACCATTTAGGCCTAAGACAAAACAAACAAACAAAAATCATTACATTAAAGACATAGGCATGGCTATGTTTTAACTATCACATTGAATTGCAGAGACGAAACAACACAAGATGGCAGGAAGTCAAACAATTGCCATTTTTAACTAGGAGAGTAAGACAGAGAGTAAGATCTTGGTACAACCAACAACTTAAACCAGAAATATCCATTTAGACTTCTGAGGCGTGTAACCAGGCTACAACTGGTCCACATTATATTAAATTAAACATCAGTTTTGCACTCGGAGCATCCCACATCAAGAATTGAAAACTGTTCAAAGTGACTTCCTTGTATAAACTGAGACCCATAGCTAGTCTATTTTGTCAACACACTAGAGTCATGAGTACCAATAATGCAGTGGATTTGGAGACCTTGTGGAGGGTGGAGAGCTGAGGACATACAAAGGGGACATCCTCTACTAAAGTGTGGTTCCATGTTGATCAACTATCTCTAGGCTCAGAATTCAATAGAAAATAGCTGGTCAAATTAAACTGTTCATCATTTATTCAACCTCATCATTTATATAATGTCCTCCAAACAGAGCGTGATCATTTGAGGGATGATTACATTATTTATTTTTTTAAACTTAACTGTCTTCTTGGCAGTGCAAGAGCATCTTCCTCTTATCCAGTCTACTATTTCATATGCATGCCCTCACTTTACTACCGCACATTTAACCTTCCAGTAGCCTATTTCTTCATCTCAAATTCACCTAACATCTTTGTTAGAGAGTACTGAATTGGATGGTGAATTTCCCTGACTGCGTTTGATCCGACTGTCGCCGTAGGCCTACTCGTCTACAGTGTAGAATTTCGTAATGGAATGCGAACTGCTCATCCGGATCGGCACTCTCCTCCCTGTCTCCTTCCAAGTGGTCAGAGAGCTCGAGAGAAGAGGAACATCGACCAGCAAGCTCCAAAACCGTGTTGCTTCTATTTTCAACCACCGACAAAATAGTCGACAGTGCAAATATCAACAGGTCATCTCTCCATCGCCAGACAACATGGTGTCAACAAAACAACAATGTAGACACAAAGTTACACTTTTACCCACTGCTGTTCTATGCGCACAGCAGTCGGCGAGACCAAGGGACGAAGGAAAAAATAAGAAAAAAATGCCTAGCAACCATTATCTAACCAGGTCGCGCTGCCCAAGAGAGTGAACGCATCAATTCATCACTTTTGAGCGTCTAAAAGAGCCCCAAATAAAATAAAAATACCCATGAATGATCCCAAATAAACATTGTACACATCAACCATGCATTTTGCATCATTATCGTTGTAGAGGATGCTAAATAAATTTTCATAAAGTCGATTATAATAATTAAAGAATGTAAAAAAGTGAGAAATACTGATAGAGGTGTTTATTCTCGTAATGATGAATGAGGAAAACTATAGACTAGTAGGATAACACGCTTCATGATGAGTAGGAAGAACTGCTTCGGGTTATTTAATAAACAATTAAAGATAGAATCGTGTCGAATCATTGCATTGTAACATTTTAACATACAGACTACTGTTGAAAAACAAATAAGTTTCGTAAACGTCTCGGCAAGGTCAAAATGTAGCTAGCTATACCGACACATGGCCACTAAGCTGTAGCTAGGCTTCGATCAAAGTGCACTGAAGATATGGATGCTCGAGTGCAGCAACAGGCGGCTAGTTAGCTAGCAGACTTTGAACCTCCTCGAGCCCCCATCAATAAAAACACTTTACCGAGGGGGGAAGTCAGAACTCCAACACTTAATGTTGATTTGAAGAGGGAATGAGTAGCTAACTAAACATCGCTGGTTACAAATAATAATATAAGGAAGAGACATTCCACCGCTCAGGCGTTCTAAACGTGGATGAGCATCAGGTCCTTAGCGAAAGTAGGAAGCAAATGGGAGTTGCGAAAACTATCCTATCCACATCTCTTTTCGAACTTTAACAACTTTATGTCACAACAACAGTAAACTTCGCCAAACACTCAATTAACAGCGCATATCGACTAAACCAGACAAATAAGGCAGACTTAAGAGAATAAGCCGAGGAGCTAGGTACTTACGTTCGACTTTGTTGGGGTTGGGCTGCTTGCGCCGAGACATACTGATGATGGTGATGAGGGGCTAAGAAAAAAAAAGAAGCTGCAAAGTTGTTCCGGAGAGGAATCAAAATGGCGTTACTGAGGATGTGCAAAGTTAGACAACTTTGTTCCCCTCTCTTTCTTCCAAATTCCTAAAGAGGAAGAAAGAGTTGAGAGACGAGAGGAAAACACTTATTTCGCTTTCCTCTCTGGCCGTCCCCAAAGCGCTGCTCTATCCTCTCCCCTAAACCTGATAAGTAAGACGCATCACGTGTTGCTCCTGCTAGTCTCCAAGGGGACGTGTTACTGAGGCTGCTGCCACTAGACTTGAGCCAGTAAGCATCTCTACAGGAGGGGTCTCAAAAGAGCAAAACGTTTTATCGAGCGGCGTGGTACCAATGACTGCGTGGTACCCTCAACATAAAACTCTGAGAGAGGAAGTGCACGCGGAGGAAACTCAAGCCCTTTAAAGTTCTAGAACTTGGTTGTTGATTTACACACCTATCATTTAAAAATGAGTGTGATGATTAAATTATGTTTAAGTAGATACAGGACGCAGTGATGGATTTACAAGCAACCAGTATTTAACTAGTTTCAATAGTTGCATTTAGTTTCAACTGGTGCCTGCGTACTCCCACATTCCTCCAAGCCCTCATCTCTGGATACAGACCCCTCCCCGCGCCTATGCTCATCAACCACTGGCCGAGAAGCATTTCCCTCCCCTCTATGCAACTCAGCTGGTAGGAGCCTACGAAGCCCTGATTCACACTGTCTGGGCCACATTGAGATGGAATCAAATATTTGGCTACATTGCTAGTATTTCCAGTATTTCCAACTTTTCTAGCATTTTGTGTAATTATTATATCTAAGTTAGTCTAGACAAACTACTTTCATTAAGGACAAATGCACTGAAGAGTAAATGTGATATTTTGGTGGGTATGACTTGATAAGGACAGCAATGGAGTTGGAAAGAGCACAAACAGATCTGGGACCAGGCTAAGACGATAGGCCTAGCCCAAAGAGAGATTAGTCATTGTGACTTCCTTCTGTTGATTAGATCCAACCTAAACTTCATTTGATTAGCAGTGTGTGACAATCACCACCATGTTTTGTCACACCACCATATTTGCGCCCCAACTCTCCTCCATAATTGCCAAACAAAAAGTGACGCTTTAGGAAAGTTAATAAGGATGCTACATGGGCTGTCATTTGTTGACATCACATTATTCTCAGAGACACTTTGCAATTTGATCACTAAACATTCTAGTAAAGCTAAACTCTCTAGGCTTTGCATCCAGGTATGCCCAATAAACCCAAATGAATGGAAAAGACGGGCACTAAATAAAATAAGGAAATTAGATGGTGCTTATATTTCCTATAAGGCATATAGCTAGATCTACAGTATGGCATGGGAAGTGGACTCATCTCAGTAGACCATTTTTGAGGTCTTAAAACATCTAGCAAACATCTGATTTTGGGAGTGAGAGCTTATTTGTATATCTAAAATCACAGAAGATACCTAACATATTTCACAAGGCTAAGTTAAAGAAAGATGGTCATTGGGGAGCTGTTCGATTTTAGGCTAAAATGTTTATGTTACACATAATGTGCATCAATTTTGGTTTATAAAAAACTATGCTGACCTGAGTGTTTAACACACACACACACACACACACACACACACACACACACACACACACACACACACACACACACTCACACACACATCTGCTGTGCCATTCACTTATCTGAAGGAACTACTCACAGTATCAGCCTCATGAGCCTGAGATGAATAGTATTTACATTACACCACTAATTCAATCAATTGTTTTCTTTCAAATTCAAATCAAACTATTGACAAACGATTAGCACATTTAGTTTCAAGTTGCTGGGCATGCTTGCCTGATTCACAAACATGTTGGCTTTCCTCTAGGGTGATTCCACTCTTTGTTATCAAGTGCTTGCATGCAACAAAAAAAAATGTATACATCTAGGTTGCGCAAACGTTATGGTCTTCCATTAAAACACTCAAATAGGCATTTTAAAAAGACACCCAATTTCATCACTTTGACTTTCAAGAGACTGTAGCCTACATGGTGGTCAAAAAAGTAGTTTGTGTGCGCGCGCACGCGCTTATTTTAGTTGGAAAAAGTGGCAGGGTGCCCATAGAGATCCCAATAAATGACCGATTCTGAGTGTGGCTTTCTGCTGTCACAAAACACAGCAAAATGAGTGTGATCTTATTTATTGAACGTAACCAAGGCTTCAACCCCGTTGCTAAGGAACAACCATCCCCACTTCGACAACAACAAAGGGTGGATTCCATCGTGTGTGAGGCGGCCACAGCATCGCACATTCTGTAAAACAAGTTCCAGACGGGTCTGAGCCGCGCGCGAGCGTATATCTGCAAAAGAGTCGAACAAGTTGATAACACTCGACGCATATGGGTCACCATGTTTGAACTTGAAGAACCAGGCTATTTAACGCTGGCCTACAAACTATAATTACACTGTATTTGACTATACACCTGTTGGTTGTTTGGGGGATGACAAGTACATGCTGCACTTACTCAATTGGCTGTGAACTGTCTGCCAAGTTTTTTTCTCCACCTATAGGGCCTATTTAACAATTTACAACTTTTTTGTCATTTTTTACACATTGTAGATGTGTTCTATAAATTGAGTTTGTGTTTAAAGAAAGTGTATGAATTACAGTAATTCGAGTTGTTAAACTAAGATGTTGGCCTGGCTGGCTCCAGCATGTGCTTGGAAGAAAAATGCATAGATAAGGAAGGACGGGGAGTGGTGAAAAACCGGTTTCAGTTGGTGACAGAACAGATGACTTGTAGGTAACAGTTGTTTTCATTGCAGCCTGCATGGCACTGAAGCTGCACAGAGAGTAGGGCAACTTGTAAATGCTCTCTTTATAACTTGCAGATTCGGATACTGTGTTCCAAGGCGCAATATGCACAAACAAATGGTGTGCAAGCACTTATTTGTGGCAGTTTGATTACACATAAATCACAATTTGGTTATGTCTATAATATCCCTGAGCCCAAAGAGAAAGGTTACTGATTGAAGTGCATAGTCTACCTTAGTGGCAATTCATAAAAGAGCTTGGATGGAAGACATGGAAATTATACTCAGGAAAGGTGAAGAGAATAACAATAATTATAAGGGGCAACTAAATATTAGCCACAAGTGCAAGAATGTCCTCTCCCTCTAACATCTCTTGTTAGGATTTTGCAGAAATGACAGGTCGTGCAATAGAGCTTGACTCACTCTTCCATGGAAGTCTCTTTGCCAACAGATGTTTTTTCAAAAACATTTCAAGAACTCTGATTTAATCCCATTGATTGAATCAGATCCACTACTCTACCCTGCACCTTAGACTGCTGCCCTATGTACAGTACATAATCATTGAACAATGGAAACTTTAATCATGTTTACATACTGTTTTACTACTTTATATGTACAGTGCCTTGGGAAAGTATTCAGACCTCTTGACTTTTTCCACATTTTGTTAGTTTACAGCCTTATTCTAAAATGGATTAAATGTTTGTTTTTTCATCATCAGTCTACACACAATACCCCATAATGACAAAGCAAAAATAGGTTTTTAGAATTTTTTGCTAATAAAAAAATACTGAAATATAACATTTACATAAGTACTCAGTATTTTGTTGAAAAACCTTTGGCAGTGAATACAGCCTAGAGTCTTCTTGGGTATGACTCTACAAGCTTGGCACACCTGTATTTGGGGAGTTTCTCCCATTCTTCTCTGCAGATCCTCTCAAGCTCTGTCAGGTGGAATGGGGAGCGTTGCTGCACATCTATTTTCAGGTCTCCAGAGATGTTTAATCAGGTTCAAGTCTGGGCTCTGGCTGGGCCACTCAAGGACATTCAGAGACTTGTTCCAAAGCCATTCCTGCGTTGTCTTGACTTTGTGCTTAGGGTCGTTGTCCTGTTGGAAGGTGAATGTTCTCCCCAGTCTGATGTCCTTAGAGCTCCGGAGCAAGTTTTCATCAAGGATCTCTCTGTACTTTGCTCCATTCATCTTTGCCTCGATCCTGACTAGTCTCCCAATCCCTGCCGCTGAAAAACATCCCCACAGCATGATTCTGCCATCACCATGCTTCATCCTAGGGATGGTGCCAGGTTTCCTCCACATGTGACGCTTGGCATTCAGGCCAAAGAGTTCAATCTTGGTTTCATCCATTGGTGTAAAATACTTAAGTAAAAATACTTGAAAGTAGTACTTAAGTCGTTTTTTGGGGTATCTGTACTTTACTTTACTATTTATATTTTTCACAACTTTTACTTCACTACATTCCTGAAGAAAATTATGTACTTTTACTCCATACATTTTACCTGACACCCAAACGTACTCGTCACATTTTGAATGCTTAGCAGGACAGGAAAATGGTCTAATTCACACACTTATCAAGAGAACATCCCTGGTCATCCCTACTGCCTCTGATCTGGCGGACTCACTAAAGACATGCTTCGTACAGTAAATGGTGTCTGAGTGTTGGAGCTTAAGTGTTTTGAGTGTTTTGATACTTAAGTATATTTTAGCGATGACATTTACTTTGATACTTAAGTATATTTAAAACCAAATACTTTTAGACTTTTACTCAAGTCGTTTTTTACTGGGTGACTTTCACTTTTACTTGAGTCATTTTCTATTAAGGTATCTTTACTTTTACTCAAGTATGACAATTGGGTACTTTTTCCACCACTGGTTTCATCAAACCAGAGAATCTTGTTTCTCGTGGTATGAGAGTCTTTAGGTGCCTTTTGGCAAACTCCAAACGGCCTGTCATGTGTCTTTTACTGAGGAGTGGCTTCCGTCTGGCCACTCTACCATAAAGGCCTGATTGGTGAAGTGCTGCAGAGATGGTTGTCCTTCTGCAAGGTGCTCCCATCTCCACAGACGAACTCTAGAGCTCTGTCAGAGGGACCATCGGGTTCTTGGTCACCTCCCTGATAAAGGCCCTTCTCCCCCAATTGCTCAGTTTTGCCGGGCGGCCGGCTCTAAGAAGAGTCTTGGTGGTTCCAAACTTCTTCCATTTAAGAATGATAGAGGCCACTGTGTTCTTGGGGACCTTCAATGCTGCAGAAATGTTTTGGTACCCTTTCCCAGATCTGTGCCTCGACACAATCCTGTCTCGAAGCTCTACGGATAATTCCTTCAACCTCATGGCTTGGTTTTTGCTCTGACATGCACTGTCAACTGTGGGATCTTATATAGACAGGTGTGCCCCTTTCCAAATCATGTCCAATCAATTGAATTTACCACAGGTGGACTCCAATCAAGTTGTAGAAACATCTCAAAGTGTCAAGGGGTCTGAATACTTTCCGAAGGCACTGTATATAGTGTATTCTAGCCATGGCTCATCCTCTATAACTACTGATGTACACACCTTTTCTATTCATATACTGTCCATACTGTCTATACACTCCATTCACATACATATATATTTATTTATATTCTGGTCTCTGATATGTATTTATATTCCGGACTCTGACATGTATTTATATTCCGGACTCTTACATTTATTTATATTCCGGACTCTTACATTTATTTATATTCTGGACTCTGACATTTATTTATATTCTGGACTCTGATATTGCTCGTTCTGATATGTCTTAATCTCTTGTTATTTCTTTCTTCTTCTTTCTTAAAAATGTTGTTTTTTACATTCGGATTATGTGTCTATTGTTTTCTATTGCTAGATATTGCTGCACTGTTGGAGCTAGAATCATAAGCATTTCACTGCACCTGCGATAACATCTGCAAAGCTGTGAACATGACCAATAAACTTTGATTTGATTTGATTTGAACCATGAATAGAAGTATTCTAATATCATCTAACCAACCAGGAACTAGGTGACAATGTCATTTTTATGTTTCTTGTCAGCTTGGTTTCTACTGGTTGGAGAGGTTTACAGTCCTTTGTTGACCCCAAATCACCACAATATCCTTTTGAAGACCCTGTCACCTGGGCAGTGTTCATTGGGCACCAAACGTATGTAAACGGAGTGAAACAGGGAGGGACTACCTAGACTTGTCTCTCTTCTCTCTTTTCTCTCTTTTCTCTCTTCTCTTGGAGGACCTTAGCCCTAGGACCATGCCTCAGGACAACCTGTCCTGATGACTCCTTGCTGTCCCCAGTCCACCTGCTGTCCCCAGTCCACCCCAGTCCACCTGCTGCTGCTCCAGTTTCAACTGTTCTGCCTGCGGCTATGGAACACTGGCCTGTTCACCGGACATGCTACCTTGTCCCGGACCTGCTGTTTTTGGCGCTCTCTCTCTACTGCACCTGCTGTCTCTAACTCTGAATTATCGGCTATGAAAAGCCAACTGACATTTACTCCTGAGGTGCTGACCTGTTTCACCTTCTACAACCAAGGTTATTATTATTATTATTATTATTTGACCCTGCTGGTCATCTATAAATGTTTGAACATCTTGGCCATGTACTGTTATAATCTTCACCCGGCACAGCCAGAAGAGGACTGGCCACCCCTCAGAGCCTGGTTCCTCTCTAGGTTTCTTCCTAGGTTCCTGCCTTTCTAAGGAGTTTTTCCTAGCCACTACATCTGCATTGCTTGCTGTTTGGGGTTTTAGGCTGGGTTTCTGTATAGCACTTTGTGACATTGGCTGATGTAAAAAGGGCTTTATAAATTCATTTGATTGATTGATTGACTTGTCCAATAAGAAACACTCATTTTGCTTTTCATTTCTGTTTTCAAATGTTTTCCGTTGCGTGTCCTAATGACCACAACTCTGAATAAATATGAAACCTATGTTGCCTATGCTGACACTGTCCTGATATTAAGGGAAAAAACACTGACAAAAACGTTTCCAAGTTTGAGGATAATAGCAGGGGCGCAACTTTGGTTTTAGAAGTGGGTGGGACATAATATATATATATTTTTTTTTATCCAGTCGGATAAACACTCCAAACAGCCTACCCGACCACTCGGAGGCGTCCACATGGTCCTAAAGCACACAGTTGCCTCGTTTCGCATCACATTCCAAAGATAAAACTGAGGGGTACACAAAAATGCAATTTCAGAATGTGGGGGGGACGTCCCCCCCTCGTCCCCAGTGAAAGTTGCGCCCCTGGATAGTAGGATATAAGAGTGAGGAGCGGGAAGGAGGAGGAGGAGAGAGAGAGAGAGAGAGAGAGAGAGAGAGAGAGAGAGAGAGAGAGAGAGAGAGAGAGAGAGAGAGAGAGAGAGAGAGAGAGAGAGAGAGAGAGAGAGAGAGAGAGAGAGAGGCAATGTAAGCATATGTTTCCCATGCCAATAAAGCCCCTTAAATTGAATTCAACCCTGTTAAAGGATCCAAATTGTTTGGAGTGCTCAAGTGCTTTGAGACCTGACCTGTACTGCAGTGTGGCTGTCTGTCCTACTAAAGGCTATGCCCAGAGGCCATCACACAGTCTGTGATGAAACAACCTTGGGATTTGTCACAACAGTAGCAGTAGAACCGCAGTTAATCATTGACCTGTTGCTAGTTGGTGTGTCATTGTGTGAGGTTGTTGCTGCATTTGTGTGGTTGGGTGGATCATGAGTCACTAAAATGGCGGGTAAATGAGGCTGGGCTGGGGCATAGAGATAGATAGAAGACTCTAGTGCCCAAAAGGGCAGTGCCATTGAGGACCAGGGGTTGGAACCGGTTCAGGGAACAGAACAGAAAAATAACCTACTTTTTAGAGGAACGGAAACAGAAACGCGGGAAAAAAAGTGATCTCTAGTGTTCAAGGAACAGAACAGTTATTTTCAAATCTTGAGAACCGGTTAATAACAATCTTTTAAGTTCAGAGCAATTTTTTCAGTCCCACAAAAAATCCCATCAAAGCGCCTATGCAAAGCACTCACTCTGTCACTCAGTGTCTGCCTGCCAGCTTTTTCTAGGCTAGTTAAGGATACTATTAGCAATCATGTTTCACATTGGATTTATTAACTACAAAAAGGTAAGACGTGTTTTGAATTCTGGTGCCGCTGCACACACAAGCTTGTTATTAGCTCTGGTCCAGGGTGTTGAGCCAACGTTCAGACATTCAATGTTCCTCCATATTAGCCACTCCTCCGTAGATAACTAGACAATTATATACTATGTAATTCAGTGAAGTAGGAATGATAGGCCTACTACTAATAACCTAAACACTTCAATCCAAGCCTCCTCCATGTCTACCCCTGTCTCTCGCTCTCTCCCCACTCGCAAAATTTCAGTCTCAACGCACACCCTACACTTGTCCATCCATTAAGCACGTAAACAATTAGCTAGCCCGGTGTGGTGATACTGATGGTTTGTTGAGGACTATCAGCATTTTGAAATAGTCAACTGGGTGGGACTTCCTATGGCTTAAGGAAGGATCACATAATTCTATTCAGGTTGTCAAGAGGGATCAGCCAATGAATTATACTCATGAGCAAACATTCCATATCTGCAGGTGGCAGTAAATCGCAGAGCTTGGCTTTATACCGGTTCAAACAAAACACTCCAGGGGGCAGTATGCATCCTTTCAGTTTGTTTACCAACTCATAGAAGTAGTAGAAAAAGAAAATGGACTACTTCAAAATGTAGATGGCTTCAGTGGAGCTCCACATGCTCTAACGCAGGGTTTCCCAAAGAGATTAGGAAACCCTACTCTAACGGATGCCATAATGGGACAGATAGAATGTTGTGTCCTTTAACTGTCTCTATGGGCTGGGGTGAGACAGTCCAACATTGGGCAGAGCTGTATGGATGGTTGCTATGGCTTCACACCTGTTATTGAGGATGCTTTCCAGTTGCCACCTTTCAGACAAACACGAGAGCCACACAAAGTTCCTCAGACCCAGGCAGTCCATACATTACCAGTGTATTCACAATTCATTTTCAATCAGAACAAGCAAATTCTTTCCAAATGGGTTACTTTATTCAGACTGAGGTGTTTATATGAGGGTATTTTATTCAGAATGAGCTCTTGTGAATTTTATTTTATGTTTTTTTCAGTGACTCCTAGCACTGAAACACAGACTCCTTTCTCTGATAGTGACCCAAGCCATCTTCTGCTTGGAAAGTCCACACAGTGAGTGAAGCATTTGACAAAGAGAAAAGGAGTCTACAAAGACAATAAAAAGTTGAAAACATGGAAACAATAATATTGTATTGCCTATAACAATGTATCCAAATTCACATGTACAATCACCAAAAGCGACAATGTATCAACATCCAGCTAAAATAGCATCACTGTCCAATTTGACCACAGAGCACCTTTACTGATAAATAACACAGTGACATTGATGTAACAGGATACATTAATCGGTTCACAAATTGTTATGTCAACAATAAAACCAACAAGGAACTTCTCACATTTGGCATGGAGAATTATCTATTTGTACTGTCTCACACTGAAAAGAGCAGGCCCTCTAGTGGACCAGACTGGAAACTGCTGATGTATGCCTACTCAGTCAGGACATTTTTGCTTTTGAAGTGTTTATTTTAAGTAAGAGTTTCATTTTGGAATCATCAGTAGTCAGAAGAACGTTAAGAAGCCTAATTTGTTCGTTGTTTGTTGAAATATGTAGCAAGGGATTCAGAGAACCTGCAGAGCAAATAACAAATAACTAATTTACAAGAATTTACAAGAATCTTTAGACTGACATTATGCACTTTCACAAAACATGGATTTCTAATTTGAATTATGATGCAGGTCGGTTTTCATCAAATGGTTTAGTTTTGTACGTGGTTTTGCTTTGTACATGGGCCAGTTTCCCGGACACAGATTAAGTGTAACGATCCTCTTCGTCTGATGAAGAGTAGTCAAGATCGGACCAAAACGCAGCGTGGTAAGTGCCCATGTTAATTTATTATAACAGAACACGAAACAAAATAACAAAGATAGACCAACACAAAACAGTTCTTTCTGGTGCAGACACAAAGACAGAAAACAACTACCCACAAACCACAGGTGGGAAAAGGCTACCTAAGTATGGTTCTCAATCAGAGACAACGATAGACAGCTGCCTCTGATTGAGAACCACACCCGGCCAAACACACAGAAAAAGAAAACATAGAACACACAACATAGAATGCCCACCCCAACTCACGCCCTGACCAAACCAAAAATAGAGACATAAAAAGGATCTCTAAGGTCAGGGCGTTATATTAAGCTTAGTTTTAGACTAAGAATAAGCATGTTTAAGATAGATTCTTCATTCAAAGTAGTTTTAAATCTAGTACTAGGCTTAATCTGTGTCCAATAATTCTATATGTTTATAGAATGACAAATCTAAAGTAAAACAGCTAATATCTCAGTACATTGTTCGTTATTTCAGTAGCATTCACCACACTATCCAAAAACTATTGACCAAATATGGCCAAATTGATTTATTATTCTCCTCTCATCCCTTATGTAATCTAATTCATATTAAACCTTTGTCTCCCCTATCTTTTATGAAAGTGACATTGAAGCAGGCAATGTGGTAACCGTATTGGTTCACCAAAACAACATGCACATCATGTTGACCCTGGAGAGGAGAGCAGAGGAAGAATAAATTCATAATATAAACTTCAAAAGAATGAGTCCAAATATACACTTCACAATATCAGATGCAATCAATATCAAATAACAATTGCACACAAGTTTACCAGTGGTAAATTGTCCAGATTCTTCATAATCAATCAATTACGCAAATAAACACACACACAATTTCAAAGTTTAAGAAACACATCCAAGTGAACCAAAGTTGTATATTAGTCATCAATCTATTCAATATATCATTCATTTTTGCACACCATTGTGCTAGAGTGCACCCTGCTAATGCATTCTGTTAATGCGTCCCGTCTATCTATGCTGTCCATGTTTTCAACAGTATAGCTTACATTTTAGCATAAGGCCTATATGCCCTCTAACAAATGTGTATATGGATCAACAAAACATAACCTACACATACAGTCCCTTTAGAAAGTATTCACACCTCCTGACTTTTTCCACATTTTGTTGTGTTACAGCCTGAATTTTAAGTGGATTAAATGTAGATGTTTTTGTCACTAGCTTACACACAATACCCCATAATGTAAAAGTGGAATTATGTTTTTGAGCCAATCAGTTGTGTTGTGACAAGGTAGGGGCGGTATACAGAAGATAACCCTATTTGCTAAAAGACCAAGTCCATATTGTGGAAAGAACAGCTCAAATAACCAAAGAGAAACGACATGAAGGTCAGTCAATGCGGAAAAATTTCAGGAACTTTGAACGTTTCTTCAAGTGCAGTTGCAAAAACTATCAAGCGCAATGATGAAACTGGCTCTCATGAGGACCGCCACAGGAAAGGAAAACCCAAAGTTACCTCTGCTGCAGAGGATAAGTTCATTAGAGTTAACTGCACCTCAGATTGCAGCCTAAATAAATGCTTCACAGAGTTCAAGTAACAGACACATCTCAACATCAACTGTTCAGAGGAGACTGCATGAATCAGGCTTTTGTGGTCGAATTGCTGCAAAGAAACCACGACTAAAGGAGACCAATGAGAAGAAGAGACTTGCTTGGGCCAAGAAACACGAGCAATGGACATTAGACCGGTGGAAATCTGTTCTTTGGTCTGATGAGTCCAAATTAGAAATTTTTGGTCCCAACCGCCGTGTCTTTATAAGACGCAGAGTAGGTGAACGGATGATCTCTGCATGTGTGGTTCCCACTGTGAAGCATGGAGGAGGTGGTGTGATGGTGTGGGGGTGCTTTGCTGGTGACACTGTCAGTGATTTATTTAGAATTCAAGGCACACTTAACCAGCATGGCTACCAAAGCATCCCATCTGGTTTGTGCTTGGTGGGACTATCATCTATTTTTCAACAGGACAATGACCAAAAACACACCTCCAGGCTGTGTAAGGGCTATTTGACCAAAAAGGAGAGTGATGGAGTGCTGCATCAGATGAACTGGCCTCCACAATCACCCGACCTCAACCCAATTGAGATGGTTTTGGATGAGTTGGACCGCAGAGTGAAGGAAAAGTAGCCAAGAAGTGCTCAGTATATGTGGGAACTCCTTCAAGACTGTTGGAAAAGCATTCCAGGTGAAGCTGGTTGAGAGAATGCCAAGCGTGTGCAAAGCTGTCATCAAGGTAAAGGGTGGCTAATTTGAAGAATCTAAAATCTAAAATATATTTTGATTTGTTTAACACTTCTTTGCTTACTACATGATTCTATATGTGTTATTTCACAGTTTCGATGTCTTCACTATTATTCTACAATGTAGAAAATAGTACAAATAAAGAAAAACCCTTGAATGAGTAGGTGTGTCCAAACTTTTGACTGGTACTGTATCTGTAAGGTCCCTCAGTCGAGCAATTAATTTAAAATACAGATTCAACCACAAAGACCAGAGATGTTTTCCAATGCCTCGCAAAGAAGGGCACCTATTGGTAGATGGATACAAAAATTAAAAAGCAGACATTGAATATCCTGTTGAGCATGGAATTACACTTTGGAAGGAGTATCAATATACCCAGCCACTACAAAAACACAGGCGTACTTCCTAACTCAGTTGGCGGAGAGGAAGGAAACCGCTCAAGGATTTCACCATGAGGCCAATGGTGACTTTTAAACAGTAACAGAGTTTAATGGCTGTGATAGTAGAAAACTGAGGATGGATCAACAATATCGTAGTTACTCCACAATACTAACCTAATTGACAGAGTGAAAAGAAGGAAGCCTGTAACAGAATACAAATATTCCAAAACATGCATCCTGTTTGCAACAAGGCACTAAAGCAATACTGCAAAAAATGTGGCAAAGCAATTAACGTTTTGTCCTGAATACAAAGTGTCATGTTTGGGGCAAATCCAACAACACAAGAAAATCTGGAATAAGTCAAGGGGTATGAATACTTTCTGAAGGCACTGTCCCCCTCTACTCTGTAACACAATGTGCATTTAATGCAAGAGAGACTTAAGATGTTATTTTTAGGTTGAGTTTTTCTTGACATGGGGCTTAATTCAATCAAACCCGCATTTCTGTATTTACACCATAGTGTTTTTCCCCCATGGTCAAATAAACTCACAGACTGGACTATATAAAAACCTACAACTACAGTACTACCATGCAGTGAAGTTTGTAAACATAGTGAGCATAGCTATGGTAGTTACTGGGTATGATCGAATTCCAGCCCTGATCTGCTATTAGTACCACACGTACCTCCTTTCTTCCGGGAGCAGAAGGTGAAGCAGGGGAAATCGGGCAGGCACAGGGGCTCGTCATGGGATAACGGAGCCACCACTCCTGTGAGCACATTAGCAGACAGGTATAGCTCCTCAATAGACTGCCCTGTGGGAGAGGGATACACAGAGAGGGCAAACACTCACTTCCTGCTGGGGAGAAATTGTGTGACTCAACCTAGTTTTAATTTAGGATCATTGTAGCTTTCACAAAGCATCAATGTAGCAGGTGGGGTGAATTTACCAAAAGTAATTAATTTACCTTGATTTCTGCCTTAAATCAACAATAGGATTTCAAGGCTTATTGGCTTATTCAGTGTCCATGCTGACAATGCAATTACATACCATTTACCAACCTAAATTGAATGATGATGATCTGGCGTCTTTTCCCTATGGGTGGATGCAGTTGAATTGATCTATTTCCTACAGTATTCTTCAGGGCAATATGTTTGAAAACATACACTCATACCCGGCCGGTAAGCACTGTTTGTTGATGATGTGGAATGTTTCAAACTCATCTTTTACAGTGTGAGAGGGAATTATGATGTCAGTTCTATTCATTCAATCTCTACATTTCATATTGATGTGTTCCATTAAGTTAGGGTCAATGTTATGGTCAGTGTAAGGGAGCTATAACACCAGTGGCTTTGTTTGGAAGGGAAGTGCAAACAATCAACAAAGGGAAGGCCAGAGAAATATTGAACTCACGAAGCAGAAGTGACACTCTCAAATTGCCCTTGTAGGATGGTGGCATGGGAGGGCACGTGTTAACACTGATGCCAATGTCCTGTAAAGGGTCTGGAAAAAACAAACAGAAACATTAGAGCAACTTAAGACATTTTTTACATTTTCTTATGAGAAGAAGAAATTAATTAATCCATAAAATGAAACTGACATGACTATCACAGTACAGCAATTTGATAAAAAATACAGTGCCTTCAGAAAGTATTCCCACCCCTTGACTTAATTATTTTTTTATTGTGTTACAAAGTGGGATTCAAATGAATTGAATTGTCATTTTTTGTCAGCAATCTACACAAAATACTCTAACTTCAAAGTGGAAGAAAAGTTCTAACATTTGTAAGGCACTGCCTCTCAGTGCTTGAGGCGTCACTACAGACCCTGGTTCGATTCCAGACTGTATCACAACATAAGATGGTGCACAATTGGCCCAGCATTGTTAGGGTTTGGCCGGGGTAGGCCGTCGTTGTAAATAAGAATTTCTTCTTAACTGACTTGCCTAGTTAAATAAAAAAAATATTTTTTTATGTTGTCAAAACTGTGACTTTGCCACTGTCTTCTTGGTAAGCAACTAAATTTGGCCTTGTGTTTTAGGTTATTGTCTTGCTGAAAGGTGAATTAATCTTCCAGTGTATGGTGGAAAGCAGACTGAATCAAGTTTTCCTCTAGGATTTTGCCTGTGCTTAGCTCAATTCCATTTCTTTTTTGTCCTGAAAAACCCCCCAGTCCTTAACGATTACAACCATACCCATAACATGAAGCAGCCACCACTATGCTTGAAAATAATGAGAGTAGTTCTAAGTAATGTGTTGTATTGGATTTGCCCCAAACATAACACTTTGTATTCAGGAAAAAACAGTGGTTTTTTTCAGTATTACTTTAGTACCTTGTTGCAAACAGGATGCATGTTTTGGAATATTTTTATTCTGTACAGACTTCCTTCTTTTCACTCTGTCAATTAGTTTAGTATTGTGAAGTAACTACAATGTTATTCATCCATCCTCAGTTTTCTCCTGTCACAGCCATTAAACTGTGCAACCATACAAAGTGAGTCGCTGCAACTTATTATGTGACTTGTTAAGCACATTTTCACTCCTGAACTTATTTAGGCTTGCCATTACAAAGGGGTTGAATACTTATTGACTCAAGACATTTCAGCTTTTCATTTTTAATTCATTTGTAAAATAAAAAATAAAAAAATAATCTAAAAACATAATTCCACTTTGACATTATGGGGTATTGTGTGTAGGCCACAAAAGAAAATCCCTTACAATTTTAAATGCAGGATGTAACACAACAAAATGTGGAAAAAGTCAAGGGGTGTGAATACTTTCTGAAGGCGCTGTAGCCCCACTGTGGTAGTGCTATAGCTCTACTCAGCGTCAAGGAATCAAAACATGTGCAGTTCAATAATACATTCTTGGTAGGCAGTCGTCGTTAACATTAACTCACTCTTTGCTTCACCACTGTAATGTTTGCTTCCTTGCCACTGGGCACAAACTGGTTGACTCAGTGTTGTTTCCAACATGGAATAGACGTTGAATTGACGTCTGTGCCCAGTGTTTTTGTACTGTCGTATTATCACATAGTGAGTTGCTTTGCAAATGAAAAGGAATACTTTTTTTTTTTTAACTCACCACAGCTGCGATAGAACATCTGCAGTTTGTCCGTGTTGCAAATAGTGTGGATATATATCAATGAATTGCCGAGGGCACTAGAACAGTCTGCAGCACCCGGCCTCACCCTACTAGAATCTGAAGTCAAATGCCTACTGTTTGCTGATGATCCGGTGTTTCTGTCCCCAACCAAGGAGTGCCTACAGCAGCACCTAGATCTTCTGCACAGATTCTGTCAGACCTGGGCCCTGACAGTAAATCTCAGTAAGACAAAAATAATGGTGTTCCAAAAAAGGTCCAGTTCCCAGGACCACGAATAAAAATTCCATCTAGACATCGTTGCCCTAAAACACACAAAAAACTGTTCATACCTCGGCCTAAACATCAGCACCACAGGTAACTTCCACAAAACTGTGAATGATCTGAGAGACAAGGCAAGATGGGCCTTCTATGCCATCAAAAGGAACGAAAAATTCAACATACCAATTAGGATCTGACTAAAAATACTTAAATCAGTTATAGAACACATTGCCCTTTATGGTTGTGAGGTCTGAGGTCCGCTCACCAACCAAGAATTCACCAAATGTGACAAAAACCAAATGGAGACTCTGCATGCAGAATTCTGCAAAAATATCCTCCGTGTACAACGTAGAACACCAAATAAAGCATTCAGAGCAGAATCAGGCCGAAACCCGCTAATAAAAGAGCCGTTAAATTCTACAACCACCTAAAAGGAAACAATTCCCAAACCTTCCATAACAAAGCCATCACCTATAGATAAATAAACCCAGAGAAGAGCCTCCTAAGCAAGCTGGTCCTGGGGCTCTGTTCACAAACACAAACAGACACCACAGAGCCCCAGGACAGCAACACAATTAGACCCAACCAAATCATGAGAAAGCAAAAAGATAATTACTTGACACATTGGAAAGAATTTACAAAACAACTGAGCAAACTAGAATGCTATTTGGCCCTAAACAGAGAGTACACAGTGGCAGAATACCTGACCACTGTGACAGAGCCAAACTTAAGGAAATCTTTGACTATGTACAGACTCAGTGAGCATAGCCTTGCTATTGAGAAAGGCTGCCAAAGGCAGACCTGGCTCTCAAGAGAAGACAGGCTATGTGCATACTGCCCAAAAAATGAGGTGGAAACTGAGCTGCACTTCCTAACCTCGAAGCCAAATGTATGACTGTATTAGAGACACATATTTCCCTCAGATTACACAGACCCACAAAGAATTTGAAAACAAATCCAATTTTGATAAACTATACATATCTATTGGGTGAAATACCACAGTGTGCAATCACAGCAGCAAAATTTGTGACCTGTTACCACAAGAAAAGGGCAACCAGTGAAGAACAAACACTATTGTAAATACAACCTATATTTATGTTTATTTATTTTCCCTTTTGTACTTTAACTATTTGCACATCATTACAACACTGTATATAGACATAATATGACATTTGCAATGTATTTATTATTTTGGAACTTTTGTAAGTGTAATGTTTACTGTTAATTTTGTATTGTTTATTTCACTAAGTGTTTATTATCTATTTCACTTACTTTGACAATGTAAACATATGATTCCCATGCCAAAAAAGCCCTTAAATTGAAATTAAATTGAGAGAGAGAGAGAGAGAGAGAGAGAGAGAGAGAGAGAGAGAGAGAGAGAGAGAGAGAGAGAGAGAGAGAGAGAGAGAGAGAGAATGTGACTAATTTCACTTCTCTGTTCTCTGATATCAATGGTTCTCTATTGGCATAGACAACTACAATTATGAGCTTGTACAGAATACACATAATAGAAATACTCCTTTGACTGATCTGATTGATTATATAGCATCTTATAGCATATAGCATGAAAAATGACTCACCTACCATGTACTGACTTTCTAATTATTGAACATACAATGCACTATACTGCATTTGCACGCTCTCTGCTAACGTCTTTCATTTTCACGCTCTCTGCTAAAGTCTTTTATTTGCACGCTCTCTGCTAGTCTTTCTAAAAGTTGGTCAACAATATAACATAGACTCTAATACAATTTGCAGTTGCAAGTTTACCAAATATTTCTTAAGTTTAGAATGGGAGTACACCACATATAAATTCCTTAACCTGATTTTGAGAAATGGAGGAAATTGAAAATGTTTTCGAACAGCAGTCAATATGCACAAATGTCTTGTTGTGTAGTACATGGTTACAACTTAGTTGGGCGCAATGATTGGCAGTACGAGAGACAGCGAGAGACAGCCAAACCAAAGATTTGTATAACTAACCCAAGATAGACCAGAGCCTGTCGTTTCCAATGGAAGCAAATTAATCATGGCGTGCAAAACAAGCAAGGACGTGGGCAGAGCCAGTGAGCTAGTGAGATCCTATTGGCGCGTTCTAGCATTTATTTGCATTTTTCCGCTAGGGAACGCCTACTCTGAATTGCGCGTGTGTGATAACTCAATTCGCCCTTGCACTCCTTCTAAACAATGCATTTTTTTTTTACTTTGGCAAAGTCTACACAACGCAGTCAACTGTGTGTTTTACAGATTTTAGTTTTGGAAACAGAAAACTGTATGGAGATCAAATGTTTAATCGATGAGTAAATTTGCAGAATGTCGGCCAAAATCCATCTCACTCCATCTTCTCCCACTTTTGGCCACTACAATTGCTCTCATCACCATATTTGGTAGTGAGCGGAAACAGCAACCGGATGCTTCATATTTATACATCAGGTGAAATTTCTGGCTCATTGTTCTATCTGTGGCCAAGCGATACCACAGAGAGCGCACTTGGTTCCTGCCCGTTCTTCGCTTCTTGTTGTTGTGAGCTTGGTAAATTAAGGGACTACGATGAAACTGATATTTGTATTGGAATACTAACAACAGTCGCTGCTGGCAATACTGGGGTGGTGGTAAACACACCGGGAACAGTGTCTTGATGTCTCCAAACACTGCATGAGGCTTTCGGTGGAATACCGCTGAACTCAGACGGGTGGACTACTCACACCCCTCCACCGGACCTGTCCTCATCTATCCCCAGCTATGGAACCTCACAAACTGGCTGCCATACAGTCTTGATGTCGGTACGGATGTCAGTTTGCCATTCTGGTATTCGGTCGCTGTGTCTTCCAGAGGCAGGTGATGAGTCAGTCCGTCTCCAGCTCTGTATGGACCCCGGGAAGACCGGGGAACTCCGTCTCATGTTACGGGACACTAGCGGAACAACGGGTCCGAGTGTGGTAAGACAGCACGATGTTTTCATTATTACCAAGCAGGCAGGCAGGCATGGATGTACAGAAGGTTTTGCCATTACACTATTACATTACCCCTGGGCTCATGCTTAATTTTGACAGGCATTCATTGAACTGTCAGTTCTTTGAAACAGATCATTTATAGTAAAACAAATAGTTGAACTACATTCTTGTCATCAAACATTCCCGCTAGGTTTATATAGGCTGTACATTACTGCTATGCTGTCCAATCTCTTCCAAAAACAGCTCCAACATGACATCAGTACAAGAACTACAGTCATTATACTACCAGGGAACAAACACTGGTTGACGGCCTATTTCAGTGTGATAAAATGAGCTTAACTTTTCTTCTCTCATGTCTTCCAGTCCATTGCAGAGTTTGACCTGAGGTCGCTACACTGAGGTGAAGTGGCAAAATGCCACGAGCTGAGTTTGGCCATGCCCCCTCATGACCACATCAGCTTCAACTTCCACTGCCAGCAGGAGGCTCAGGAGTGGGCCACCGTGGTGATGTCATCACTCAGAGAGGCACATAGGGGTCAGGCACCACCTACAGTGGCAAGAAAAAGTATGTGAACCCTTTGGAATTACCTGGATTTCTGCATAAATTGGTCATCAAATTTGATCTGATCTTCATCTAAGTCATGACAATAGACAAACAGTGTGCTTAAACTAATAACACACAAATTCTTGTATTCTTCTTGTCTATATTGAATACCTCATTTAAACATTCAGCGTGTAGGTTGGAAATAGTATGTGAACCCCTAAGCTAATGGCTTCTCCAAAAGCTAATTGGAGTCAGCTAACCTGGGGTCCAATCAATTAGATGAGATTGGAGATGTTGGTTAGAGCGGCCTTGCCCTATGAAAAACACTCACAAAATTTGAGTTTACTATTCACAAGAAGCATTGCCTGATGTGAACCATGCCTCGAACAAAAGAGATCTCAGAAGACCTAAGATTAAGAATTGTTGACTTGCATAAAGCTGGAAAGTGTTACAAAAGTATCTCTAAAAGCCTTGATGTTCATCAGTCCACGTTAAGACAAATTGTCTATAAATTGAGAAAGTTCAGCACTGTTGCTACTCTCCCTAGGATTGGCCGTCCTGCAAAGATGACTGCAAGAGCACAGTGCAGAATGCTCAATGAGGTTAAGAAGAATCCTAGAGTGTCAGCTAAAGACTTACAGAAATCTCTGGAACATGCTAACATCTCTGTTGACGAGTCTACGATATATAAAACATTAAACAAGAATTGTGTTTATGGGAGGACACCACGGAAGAAGCCACTGCTGTCCAAAAAACATTGCTGCACGTCTGAAGTTTGCAAAAGAGCCCCCAAATGGTTAACAGCGTTAACTGCAAAATATTCTGTGGACAGATGAAACTACAGTTGCGTTGTTTGGAAAGAACACACAACACTATGTGTGGAGAAAAAAAGGCACAGCACATCAAAACCTCATCCCAACTGTAAAGTATGGTGGAGGAAGAATCATGGTTTGGGGCTGCTTTGCTGCCTCAGGGCCTGGACAGCTTGCTATCATCAACGGAAAAATGAATTCCCAAGTTTGTCGACTTTTTGCAGGAGAATGTTAGGCTATCTGTCCCCCAATTGAAGCTCAACAGAAGTTGGGTGATGCAACAGGACAACGACCCAAAACAGAGAAGTAAATCAACAACAGAATGGCTTCAACATAAGAAAATACGCTTTCTGGAGTGGCCCAGTCCTAGTCCTCACTTCAACCCGATTGAGATGCTGTGGCGTGACCTCAAGAGAGCAGTTCACACCAGACATCCCAAGAATATTGCTTAAAAAACTTCTTATGGCTGCAGGGGCAGTATTGAGTAGCTTGGATGAAAGGTTCCCAGAGGTGCCCATAGTAAACTGCCTGCTCCTCAGTCCCAGTTGCTAATATATGCATATTATTATTCGTATTAGATAGAAAACACTCTGAAGTTTCTAAAACTGTTTGAATGATGTCTGTGAGTATAACAGAACTCATATGGCAGGCAAAAACCTGAGAAAAAATCTAAACAGGAAGTGGGAATTCTGAGGTTGGTCGATTTTCAACCAAGACCCTATTGAATACACAGTGGGATATGGATGAATTTGCACTTCCTACGGCTTCCACTAGATGTTAACAGTCTGTAGAACCTTGTCTGATGCCTCTACTGTGAAGTGGGCCGAAGGAGACAGAAATTAGTCAGGTCTGCCATCAGGTGACCATGCGCGTTCACATGAGAGGGAGCTCTGTTCCATCGCACATCTGAAGTCAATGTAATTCTCCGGTTGGAACGTTACTAAAGATTTATGTTAAAAACATTCTAAAGGTTGATTCAATACATCGTTTGACATGTTTCTACTGACTGTTACGGAACTTTTTGACATTTCGTCTGCTTTTAGTGAACGCGCTTCCTGACTTTGGATTTGTTTACCAAACACGCTAACAAAAATAGCTATTTGGATATAAATGATGGACATTACCGAACAAAACAAACATTTATTGTGGAAGTGGGAGTCCTGGGAGTGCATTCCGACGAAGATCAGCAAAGGTAAGTGAAGATTTCTAATGCTTTTTATGAGTTTTGTTGACTGCACAATTTGGCGGGTAACTGTATGGCTTGCCTTTGTGGCTGAACGCTGTTCTCAGATTTTTGAATATTGTGCTTTTGGTGTAAAGCTTTTTAAAATCTGACACAACGGTTGCATTAAGAACAAGTGTATCTTTAATTCTATGTAAAACATGTATCTTTCATCAAAGTTTATGATGAGTATTTATGTTATTTGACGTGGCTCTCTGCAATTTCTCCGTATATTTTGGAGGCATTTCTGAACATGGCACCAATGTAAACTGAGGTTTTTGGATATAAATATTAACTTTATCGAACAAAACATATATGTATTGTGTAACATGAAGTCCTATGAGTGTCATCTGATGAAGATCATCAAAGGTTAGTGATTAATTTTATCTCTATTTCTGCTTTATGTGACTCCTGTCTTTGGCTGGAAAAATGACTGTTTGTCTGTGATTTTAAGGTGACCTAACATAATCGTTTGTGGTGCTTTCGCTGTAAAGCCTATTTGAAATCGGACACTTTGGTGGGATTAACAACAAGATTACCTTTAAAATGGTATAAGATACATGTATGTTTGAGGAATTTTAATTATGAGATTTCTGTTTGAATTTGGAGCCCTGCACTTTCACTGGCTGTTGTCATATCATCCCGTTAACGGGATTGCAGCCATAAGAAGAAACAGTTTTGTAAAGAGGAATGGTCCAAAATTCCTCCTGACCATTGGTCTGATCTGCAAACCTCGTTTGGTTGAGGTTATTGCTGCAATAGGAGGGTCAACCAATTATTTAATTCTAGGGTTCACATACTTTTCCCACCCTGCAATGTAAATATTTACATGGTGTGTTCAAATAAGACATGAAAATGTATAATTGTTTGTGTGTTATTAGTTTAAGCAGACTGTGTTTGTCTATTGTTGTGACCTAGATGAAGATCAGATCAAATTTTATGACCAATTTATGCAGAAATCCAGTCATTTCCAAAGGGTTCACATACTTTTTCTTGCCACTGTATCTCTATTCTCTCTGACCTGTTTGTCCACTGAATTCTCTTCCTAGCCTTCCTGTGTTCTAATAACCCGAGTCCTCTCTCTCCTCCTCTCCTGACCCCTCAGTGGCAGCCAGCCCTCCCACCGAGGACAAACAGCTGCCTCTGGAGGCCTTAGATGTCCAGCTCCAGTGCCTTCCCACGCACAGGTAGCCCTACACAATATGGTTGCATTATGGGCAATTCCACATGAACGGAATTAAGCTGAGAATCAGATTTTTCACTTTAAAATGTATGCCAAACAAAAACCTATGATTGCAAAGTTAAACTATACAACTCTATGTGATGGAACAAAAAGCACTGCCCGTCATTCTGTTACCAAACTTTGCATCTGTACTGTTCTTCAAGTAAATGCGTCTTTGTAACATTTTCTGTGGAAATTGTTAAAAGCCGTCCTTGTGCATATTGTATAGTTTGTTTGACTTTTCAGTCATTGGTTTTCGTTTGGCATACATTTTAAAGTGAAAAATCGGTGTGTGGGCATAATTTCAAATTGCCCTTGTGCTTCATGTGAATACTTAATAGTGGTTGTGTGTACAGTAGTGGATAGGCCTAGTTTCTACCCTTTTCAATGGCTCACTGTCCCTGCCTCTTGGTTTCTTCCTTGTGTCCACTGGTCTGTGGAGGAGATGTGTGCTGACCTGACCAGGGTCATCGAGGCTGGTGACATCCAGGCGGCCTCCATCTACGCTGCCGCCCTAGCTCATCAGCAGGCAGGGCTGAAGATACAGCCCTCTGAGAGGAGCTACGGAGACACAGAGGTTAGGTGAGAGGGTTAAGAGCACTAGAGCTACTGGGTAGAAGAAGAGAAAGTTATTGAATAATTCAGAATATAACTTTGTAGGACAGGAAATGCATATTTTAGGAGTTTATGACGATTGTATCTTTCTGTGAAAGCTTGGCTGTAGTGGTCGAGGATTCTTCATCTTCCTGTTGTGTCACGGTGAAAGTCCTCCCCCACACGACCATTGCAATACTCAAGCAGCAGGTCAGTCTGAACAGCTTAAACAATATATATTTATTTTTTTAAAGTTTGAATTTAAATTCAGTTCTCTATAAAATGTATTTAGCTATAAAATAGTTTTAACATGATGTTAACCTTTCTGTCAGCGTTTATTTGTCTTTCTGTCTGTCCCTCTGTCTCCTAGATATTCCTGGAGTATGGCTTCCATCCGCGGGTGCAGCGCTGGGTCATCGGCCACTGTCTGTGTGCCGAGCAGCGCTCTCTGGCATCATATGGGGTGCGCAGGGATGGAGACACGGCCTTCCTGTACCTCCTCTCCGCCCGCCTCACATGGCAGCTGCTCCAGCAGGACCAGGAGAGTACCCTCCTCACCCGCGCTACCCCACCTCACGGGCCCCCCAGCAACTGCCCCACATCCCAGGACTGGAGGGGTTACAGCACCCTGCCACTCAGACTGAGCCACAGCAGCAAGGGTGAGACTGCTAAACACAAACAAGCACACACCACTGACATAAGGACCCATTGTTGGCACCCTCCTGACCAAGCGTTGTTCCTGTCCCTGTAGGTTCAAATGGAACAGGGCCAAATGGAGCAGGGGCAGAGAGGCTGAACATCAGTGAAATCAAAGACCTCATCAACCTGGAGATGCCACAACTCAATGATGCACTTAGTCCCAAGAAATCAGGCCCTCAGGTACACACAAGCTCTGTACAATACCCCTTGGTAATAATTGAATAACTATTTGACTGATACATACCTAGATGCTGTAAGTTGACATACAGTAGATATCCATCTACACACCTGCAAAGACACTCTTGCTGTGTGTCTCACGGTTGGGCCTGCCCCTCTTGTACGTACATAAACAAGCCCACGCTGCCTGGCTGTGAGATCTGCAGTACAGACCGTCCAGAGAGTTCTACTGTTCCTGGGAGCCAGAAACCAGACACTCTGTAGCTCCACCGCATACAACAGGAGGAAGAATCCGTCCAACAGTACCAGCAGGTAGAATGGTTTTAAGCTCAGACAGATCTACACTCCCTCACTCATGTACGTAAACACATTAAAATAGTGCTGATGCAAGCTGTCAGACCGTGCCGACAGGACAGGTAGGACTCTCTGATGTAGACACACACATGCACACTCTTGCACGTACACAGTTGAAAGTTAATGACTGTGTAGTTTAATGGTTTATTAAGGGAAAGTGAGGCTTAGTAGGATAATGTAAGAGTTGAGATGACATGGGAAGGTAGGATGGGCTCTCGAAGGCTGACTCTTCTTTTCTGTCTCTCTGTATTTTTAAAGCAGAAAGAGAGAAGAGAGCTGGGGGGCGCGGGTGCTCAAAACGTCTCCCTACTGGAAAACTTGGACCAGGACTACTGACTCGCATGCTCCACTTATCATCACAGAAAGAGACTGACTGACTCGCACGCTCCACGCATCATCACAGAAAGAGACTCGCACGCTCCACGCATCATCACAGAAAGAGACTCGCACGCTCCACGTATCATCACAGAAAGAGACTGACTGACTCGCACGCTCCACGCATCATCACAGAAAGAGACTGGCACGCTCCACGCATCATCACAGAAAGAGACTGGCACGCTCCACGCATCATCACAGAAAGAGACTGGCACGCTCCACGCATCATCACAGAAAGAGACTGGCACGCTCCATGCATCATCACAGAAAGAGACTCGCACGCTCCACGTATCATCACAGAAAGAGACTGGCTCGCACGCTCCACGTATCATCACAGAAAGAGACTGGCTCGCACGCTCCACGTATCATCACAGGAAGAGACTCGCACGCTCCACGTATCATCACAGAAAGAGACTGGCACGCTCGCTCCACGTATCATCACAGAAAGAGACTGGCTCGCACGCTCCACGCATCATCACAGAAAGAGACTGGCTTGCACGCTCCACGTATCATCATCAGAAAGAGACTGGCTCGCTCGCTCCACGTATCATCACAGAAAGAGACTCGCACACTCCACGTATCATCACAGAAAGAGACTGGCTCGCTCGCTCCACGTATCATCACAGAAAGAGACTGGCTCGCACGCTCCACGTATCATCACAGAAAGAGACTGGCTCGCACGCTCCACGTATCATCACAGGAAGAGACTCGCACGCTCCACGTATCATCACAGAAAGAGACTGGCACGCTCGCTCCACGTATCATCACAGAAAGAGACTGGCTCGCACGCTCCACGCATCATCACAGAAAGAGACTGGCTTGCACGCTCCACGTATCATCATCAGAAAGAGACTGGCTCGCTCGCTCCACGTATCATCACAGAAAGAGACTCGCACACTCCACGTATCATCACAGAAAGAGACTGGCTCGCTCGCTCCACGTATCATCACAGAAAGAGACTGGCTCGCACGCTCCACGTATCATCACAGAAAGAGACTGGCACGCTCGCTCCACGTATCATCACAGAAAGAGAATGGCTCGCACGCTCCACGCATCATCACAGAAAGAGACTGGCTCGCACGCTCCACGTATCATCATCAGAAAGAGACTGGCTCGCTCGCTCCACGTATCATCACAGAAAGAGACTGGCTCGCACGCTCCACGCATCATCACAGAAAGAGACTGGCTCGCACGCTCCACGTATCATCATCAGAAAGAGACTGGCTCGCTCGCTCCACGTATCATCACAGAAAGAGACTGGCTCGCTCGCTCCACGTATCATCACAGAAAGAGACTGGATCGCACGCTCCACGTATCATCACAGAAAGAGACTGACTGGCTCGCACGCTCCACGTATCATCACAGAAAGAGACTGGCTCGCACGCTCCACGTATCATCACAGAAAGAGACTGGCACGCTCCACGTATCATCACAGAAAGAGACTGGCACGCTCCACGTATCATCACAGAAAGAGACTGGCACGCTCCACGTATCATCACAGAAAGAGACTGGCACGCTCCACGTATCATCACAGAAAGAGACTGGCACGCTCCACGTATCATCACAGAAAGAGACTGGCACGCTCCACGTATCATCACAGAAAGAGACTGGCACGCTCCACGTATCATCACAGAAAGAGACTGGCACGCTCCACGTATCATCACAGAAAGAGACTGGCACGCTCCACGTATCATCACAGAAAGAGACTGGCACGCTCCACATATCATCACAGAAAGAGACTGGCACGCTCCACGTATCATCACAGAAAGAGACTGGCACACTCCACGTATCATCACAGAAAGAGACTGGCTCGCTCCACGTATCATCACAGAAAGAGACTGACACACACTTTCTATATTTTGCACCTGTAACACGATGTACCATTCTCTTCAACCCATGCAGTCTCTCTCAAGCTACTGAGCAATAGTCATTTGTCTTACGACACAACCTCAGTGACTACATTACATAGGACAGCATTGTGGCTACCTACCCTCTGCCCTTGTTTGAAACAAATACTGTATGTCTAAGCAAATGAATGGCTATTTTATGTTAATCTTTTTATATAGGACATTGTTAAAGCTGCTATTTTGCATGTTTATAATAAATATTGTAACTGTACTGCAAGTCCATGTAGGCCATTTTTGCAGTGTGTCAACCAGTTGAAACCTGTTTCAGAGAGGGAAAACAACTCTGCTGTGTTGCCCACTCTGTTCCTGTTTGTTTCAGTCTGGGTCATGAAGTTCAAAACTTTAATTGCTGTTTGTTTTCAATGTGTTAACTCTCAAAATGCACAGTTGAATTAATAATGAATGGATTTTGACTGAAAGTAGAACAAAAAAACATCTGTTATTGCAATTAAAACGTATTTAACTGTAATTAAGCAAGTAAAATGCTGTTTTGAATAAAATTAATGCCTGTTTGTTAATTGTTGTGTGTGTGTTTTAAATGTGTGCGTTTTGTGGATCCTCACCTCCCCAGGCTACAGAAGCAGAATGGAGAGATAACTTTGCCCTGCTGATGATGGGAAGGACCCGGTGCCCAACCCAGAGGCTGTGGACTATATGATCTGTTACCTGGACTTACAGCCTGGGGAAGGAGTCCTGCTCAGAGAGTCTCTCCACTGTTTCTGAGGGTAACACACAACATGGTGACCCTACCCCTATTGACCCTACCCCTAGTGACCCTAGTGAACCTACCCCTAGTGACCCAAGTGATCCTACCCCTAGTGACCCTACCCCTAGTGACTCTACCCCTAGTAAACCTAGTGACCCAAGTGATCCTACCCCTAGTGACCCTACCCCTAGTGACTCTACCCCTAGTAAACCTAGTGACTCAAGTGATCCTACCTCTATTGACCCTACCCCTAGTGACGGCCTAGTGACCCCTGAGTGACCCCCTACCTCGAGTGAACCCCTACCTCAAGTGACCCGAGTGACTCTACCCCTAGTGAACCTAGTGACCCGAGTGACTCTACCCCTAGTGAATCTAGTGACCTTACCCCTGGTGACCCTACCCCTGGTGACCCCCCTACCTCTGGTGACCCTACCCCCCCCCTACCTCTGGTGACCCTACCCCTGGTGACCATACCCCTGGTGAACCTACCCCTAGTGACCCAAGTGACCCTACCCCTAGTGACTCTACCCTTAGTGAACCTAGTTACCATAGTGGCCCTACCCCTAGTGATCCTACCCCTAGTGACCCTAGTGACCCTACCCCTAGTGACCCTACCCCTAGTGACCCTATTGAACCTACCCTTGGTGAACCTAGTTACCATAGTGACCATACCCCTAGTGACCCTACCCCTAGTTACTCTACCCTTAGTGAACCTAGTTACCATAGTGACTGTGACCCTATTGAACCTACCGCTAGTGACCCTATTGAACCTACCCCTAGTGACCCTATTGAACCTACCCCTAGTGACCCTATTGAACCTACCCTTAGTGACCCAAGTGATCCTACCCCTAGTGACTCTAGTGGCCCGAGTGACCCCCTACCCCTAGTGACTCTACCCCTAGTGAACCGAGTGACTCTACCCCTAGTGAACCGAGTGACTCGACCCCTTAGTGAACCTAGTTACCATAGTGACCCTACCCCTAGTGACCCTATTGAACCTACCCCTAGTGACTCTACCCCTAGTGACTCTACCCCTAGTGACTCTACCCCTAGTGACCCTATTGAACCTACCCCTATTGACTCTATCCCTAGTGACTCTAGTGGCCTGAGTGACCCCCTACCCCTAGTGACTCTACCCCTAGTGAACCGAGTGACTCGACCCCTAGTGAACCTACCCCTAGTGACCCTATTGACTCTACCCCTAGTGACCCTATTGAACCTACCCCTAGTGACCCTATTGAACCTACCCTTAGTGAACCTGCCCCTAGTGACCCTATTGAACCTACCCCTAGTGACCCTATTGAACCTACCCTTAGTGAACCTGCCCCTAGTGACCCTATTGAACCTCCCCCTAGTGACCCTAGTGAACCTACCCCTAGTGAACCTACCCCTAGTGACCCTACCCCTAGTGACCCTACCCCTAGTGACTCTATTGACTCTACCCCTAGTGGCCCTAGTGACTCTACCCTTAGTGAACCGAGTGACTCTACCCTTAGTGACCCTATTGAACCTACCCCTCTTGATCCTACCCCTAGTGACCCTACCCCTAGTTACCCTATTGAACCTACCCCAAGTGACTCTAGCCTTAGTGACCCTAGTGACCCTACCCCAGTTACCCTATTGCACCTACCCCTAGTGACTCTACTCTTAGTGAACCTAGTTACACTAGTTACTCTACCCCTAGTCACCCTACCTCTAGTTACCCTATTGAACCTACCCCTAGGGACTCTACCCTTAGTGAACCTAGTTACCCTAGTGACCCTACCTCTAGTTACCCTATTGCACCTACCCCTAGTGACTCTACCCTTAGTGAACCTAGTTACCCTAGTGACTCTACCCCTAGTGACTCTACCCATCTTGATCCTACCCCTAGTGACCCTATTGAACCCACCCCTAGTGAACCTAGTTACCCTAGTGACCCTATTCCTAGTGACCCTACCCCTAGTGACCCTACCCCTAGTGATTCTACCCCTAGTGACTCTGACCCTAGTGATCTTAGTGACTCTGACCCTAGTGACTCTGACCCTAGTGACTCTGACCCTAGTGACTCTGACCCTAGTGACTCTGACCCTAGTGATCTTAGTGACTCTGACCCTAGTGACTCTGACCCTAGTGACTCTGACCCTAGTGACTCTGACCCTAGTGACCCTACCCCTAGTGACTCCACCCCTAGTGACTCTGACCCTAGTGATCTTAGTGACTCTGACCCTAGTGACTCTGACCCTAGTGACTCTGACCCTAGTGACTCTGACCCTAGTGACTCTGACCCTAGTGACCCTGACCCTAGTGACTCTGACCCTAGTGACTCTGACCCTAGTGACTCTGACCCTAGTGACCCTACCCCTAGTTTTCCAAAGATGCATGCAACGTCTCAACGATTTTACTGAGTAACAGTTCATATAAGGAAATCGGTCGATTGAAATAAATAACTTAGGCCCTAATTTATAGATGGGCCATGGGTGGGCCCACTTAGGCCCACCCATAAATTAGGACCTAAGTTATTTATTTCAATTGACTGATTTCCTTATATTTTGGGGGAGATGGGCCCAGCCAATCAGAATTCGTTTTTCCTCCTCAAAAGGGCTTTATTACAAACAGAAATACTCCTCGATTTCATCAGCTGTCCACGTGGCTGGTCTCAGACGATCCCGTAGGTGAAGAAGCCGGATGTGGAGGTCCTGAAATGAACATTCAGTTCTCTGGCAACAACTTTGGTAGACATTCCTCCAGTCAACGTGTCAATTGCACGCTCCCTCAAAACTTGAGACATCTGTGGCATTGTGTTGTGTGACACAACTGCTTATTTTAGTGGCCTTTTATTGTCCCCAGCACAAGGTGCACCTGTGTAATGATCAGTACCAGGATGACCTGACAGCCCATTCTGTTTAATCAGCTTCTTGCTATGCCACACCTGTCAGGTGGATTATCTTGGCAAAGGAGAAATACTCACTAACAGGGACTCAAACAAATTTGTGCACAACATTTAGCGAGAAATACGCTTTTTGTACATATGGAACATTTCTGGGATCTTTTATTTCAGCTCATGAAAAATGGGACCAACACTTTACATGTTGCCTTTATATTTTTGTTCAGTATAACTAAACCTACTAGCTACTTAAGATGGCACATTGGATATTATAGACATTCTGTATAAACACACTGGCTAATGCAGACCAGAAAACTTCGGATGGTGTGTGCACGAGGACACAGTCAACGTGTTCCACTGCCCCGTCTGCAACAAGCACAACTGCCTGCTCTGCAAGGTACACACATCACATTTACATTCACCAATGATTGCAAACAAAATGGATTTGAAAAGACCACCTCCTCTACTTTCCCCTCTCTCTCTCAGGCGATCCATGAAGAGATGGACTGTAAACAGTACCAGGATGACCTAACAGCCATGCTGAGAATGACTCAGCAACCTGCAGAAGCAGAGATCTGCTCAAGGTGACACACAATCAGACACTTTTACATGTACTTTATACCTGTAGATTGATTTCAACAAGCATTGAAGACAAGTGGAAGGAATGTTAGGGTTTTCAGGTAGTTAGACTTTGCTCATATCATATTCACAGAAAATAACCCTCTCTCTCAGACCCTGGTCCTCTCCGGGGAGGCCTTGCACTGCCCTCAGTGCATTATCATTGTGCAGAAAAAGGAGGGCTGTGATTGGCTGCGTTGCACTGTCTGTCACACCGAGATCTGCTCGGTCACCAGACTGCGTCCCTGGGGGCCAGGGGTAAGAGCCCGCCTCTCCTGTCTCTCTCTGCCACATTCAGTCAAGCTCTGCTTGGTTGTGCTCCACTGCTCACCTCTAATGCAGAGATTTCCCATCTGTGTCTGCTACCGGTCTGTGTTTCTGTTCCCCCTAAGGGTCCGGGTGACACCAGCAAGGGCTGCCGCTGGAACATCAACAACCAAAAGTGTCAGAACTGTCACTGAGAAAGACAATAAGGGATGTGTGTGTTGTGAGAGTCAGATAGGTAGCAAGTTAGAATGGTAGGAGTAGGAACCAGAAGCCAAAGTTGACCATGCAAGACAAATGTGTATGTCACTCAAAAGGATTGATGATCTCACTGCATGTTCAGCTCTGCACATTTCCTGTTTGTTTTTGATCTCCCTATAAAGTCATGCAATACTGTTCAGGGACACATTAAACTAAGTGTCATTCACCTTTTCAGCACTCAAAGCTAAAGCCTAATGCCAATGACACAGCGTTCTGGGGTTGAAACAGAGAGCGTACTGTGTTCTGACTGGAAATAATGCAATTTTTTCTGCTTAGAAACATAATAAAAATAATCTGTTTCAAACTACATTGCGCTGTGTGTCAATTAATAGCCATTTTGTAAGTACATGAGTGTTCATGTGAAATGAATACTTTGGCATGTTCTATGTTTTTGTCCTGAATGAATAATGCAAGGCTCTGTCACAGACCGGATGTGAATACTAAAGGTTCTGTTTATTACTCACTGGCTCCTATTACAAAGTCATTATGAAGGCCAAGAAAACACTGTCTGTTTTCATGGAAGAATCCGTGGAATTGCGCAGGAACTGCTGGTGTGACATTGTGCCTTAACAGTGTGTCAAAGCCACTTAACATGAGGCCTCACAAGACTCATCTGAAGGTCCCTGGTACCAGTTGAAAAAATGAATGGAAGTATATATGGAGACTGTTTTTAATGCCAAAAATATGGTGTAAAATAAAAGAAATTCCTGATCTTTCTTATCTCTCAGATATAGGAGAAACACTTGAGAACAATTTACATTTACATTTACATTTAAGTCATTTAGCAGACGCTCTTATCCAGAGCGATTTACAAATTGGTGCATTCACCTGAACAATCTGCTGTTCCATGTAGTGAATGTTATTAAATGCGTTTGTATGTGCTAATAGCAGTATAGTTCAAGGGGTCTTAAAATTCCAAATCAAATAGCTAAAGGATCCTTGGTAAAACAATTTCATATCAGTAGCTAGTAAAAAAAATGGGATTACATAATAAAAATAGTTTGATTGCATAATTTCTTTACATATTTTCTTCATTTATTTGCCAAGTAGCAAACATATTATTTATTCGATGACACCTAAAAATCTATTGTGAGAGCCTATAATATAATTTACCTCAAATGCATAGTTTTGGCGCGAAATGCAATAATAAAAAGTCAAGATAGCAGAGAGTAGGCTCTTTCAACAATGAGCCACGTTGAGGAAGGTGATTTTTATCGCGCTGTTGGGCTGGGAGCAGCCCCGCCGAAAGCGCAGGTCTGTGTGGGTCCAGAGATGGTTGAAGTCCCGAAAGCATGCAGGGGAGTTCCACCGTCTCATTTAAGAGCTTCGACTATTTTGAGAGGAATTTCGAAGTTGATTTCGTCTGGACCGAAGCGAGTTGGATCACCTGCTCCAGATAGTTGGAGCCAGGATCGCCCGGATGGGTACCAACTACCAGGAGTTAGTTGAACGCCTGGCGATTTGTCTCCGGTAAGCTAAATTCTAGTGAATGTTTAAAGCCTTTGATACCGTATTTGATTGATATTAGATATATTTTATGTGCAACCTAGCTAGCAAAAGGGCTCTGTAGTTAATAGCCCCTATGTGACATATGTACTTTTACAGAATGTTCATTAGGACTATAACTTTTCCCAAAGTTGGTTTAAAATCATTTTTTAATGATGCAATGTTACCAAATAAAAATAACATCGGGGTGCCTTCTGCCCTGATGAAGGTAGGCTAGTCTTCTCCAGGACCCATTGTTGTTCAAGACAGTCAGTCATTCATTCAATTCTTATTGAAATCACTTAAACTCTTAGAAAAAAGGGTTCCAAACGCGTCCTCCTGCCTTCCCCATAGATAGCTATTTTTGGTTCCAGGTAGAACCCTTTGGGGAAAAGGTTATACTTGGAACCAAAAAGGGTACTACCTGGAACCAAAAATGGTTCTTCAAAGGGTTCTCCCATGGGGACAGCCGGAGAACACTTTTAGGTTCTAGATAGAAAAAACGGTGCTAAGAGTAGAGTTAGGCTGGGCTACAGTTTATTGATAGTCATAGATTGAATTGTACTGTTTCAAGGCATTGTTAATGATGGTTGAGTATTACAATATAATTAGTAGAGCATAATAAACTGTAATGTAGTAGAATATGTGGGTGCAATTTCAAGTTACACACAATATTGATAACTATTTTGAATTATATTTCAGATTCTTGGAGTCAGGGGACTCCTACAGGACCATTGGATTCAGCTTCGGAGTTGGACGGTCCACGGTGGCAGGCATTGTTCCCTCTGTGGCACAAGCCGTTTGGGACTGTCTGGTTGGTGAATACATGCCTGTCCCCAAGAGGAAGACTGGAGGGCCATCGCTGCTGAGTTCCTGGAGAGGTGGAATTTCCCAAACTGTCTTGGCTCCATTGCATAGATGCCTTCTACTGTTTCCGTGTCGTCGATGTTGGTGCTTACGGCAAGGGAAGTGATGGCGGGACCCTCCGGGACTCTGCCTTCGGCCAGGCACTTCAGGATGGCACCCTGGAGATTCTACCACCTGCATCACTCCCTGGGGCTGAAGACCTGGGACCTGTTCCCCACGTCTTCGTCGATGACGAGGCCTTCCCTTTGAGACGCAATCTCATGAGGCCCTATGCTGGACGCCAGCTGCCATTGCCAAAGCCTGTAAGGATCTTTAACAAACGACTATCCAGGGCAAGGTTAGTTGTTGAATGCACCTTTGGGATTCTGGCAGAGCGGTGGAGTATGTATCGGAGAGTGCTTGGTCTCAGCCCCTCAAATGTCGATGCCTGCGTGAAGGCCACATGTGTTCTCCACAACTACCTGCGGAGGTCATTCCAGGAGGTGCTCCAGATGGAGACGGGCACGCCAAATGGTCACCTACCTGATGTCACCGGGGCAGGTGCCAACAACGCCCCCAGACAGGCACTCCAGGTGAGGGAGAAGCTGACCACCTACTTCTCATCGCCAGCAGGTGACAGTATGCCGTGGAGTGAAACAGCTCTTTTAAGAGCCCCTTAACACCAAACCATCCATCGTTGTCCATAAAATAGCATTTTTCCCCCAGATTATTTTATGTCTCCTTGTCTCTCTTCATTTGGAAGTTATATTTAAGTGAAATTTGGGAGTAAAGACCACAACTTAACTCCTTCCCTCTTGTAACGGGCTTCCTCCTTCTCCTCATCCGAAGAGGAGTAGCAAGGATTAGACCAAAATGCAGCGTTGTGATAAGACATGATTTTTAATCAACAAAACAGAAAACACGACGAACACTTGAATAATTACAAAACAACAAACGACGTAGACAGACCTGGACGACGAACTTACATGAAACACGAAGAACGCAAGAACAGGAAAACTGACTACATAAAACGAACAAACAAAACCGAAACAGTCCCGCGTGGCGTAACATACACTGACACAGGAGACAACCACCCACAACAATCAATGTGAAAACACCTACCTTAATATGGCTCTCAATCAGAGGAAATGAAAACCACCTGCCTCTAATTGAGAGCCATATCAGGTCACCCTTTAACCAACATAGAAACACATAACATAGACTACCCACCCAAACTCACGCCCTGACCGTCAAACACATACAAAAACAACAGAAAACAGGTCAGGAACGTGACACCTCTCCCATTAACATCAGTATTATACACACCTGGCATGGTACATCAGGTGAGCAGGACCTCTCAGGTTATATGACATACAGTTAGTATGATAATGGGAAAAGGTAACCTAGGATCCATACAAATAGTACAGTTTACCACCATCTTCACTGCTCTGACAAAATGCAGGTGGAAAGAAAAAACAATTAGGAAGAGAATGTGTTTTTACTTTGATCTTGTCTTAGATCTGCAAAGGTGTAGGGAAGAAATAAGCAGATTAAGTCTAAATGAGATATTAATAAACAAATGAAACAACTGACTATAAAAACATTATAATATAACTATTCAAGTACAGGAAAGAACATGACAGGTATGTGTGTTGTAAAAATGTAGAAAAAACGATTGAAAGAGTTGTGTATGTGCGTGTAAAAATACAAAAAATAATGTGTAATCTGTAAGAGAACAGCAAGAGCATGTATTTTTGGCCCAACTGCAGGCAGATACAGGCACTACTCATAAAGCCTAGACGTAGTAGGGGAACTTCAGACATGGCCATAAAGAGAGAGAGGGCAGGGCACTGGAGATCTGAGGGACAGAGAGGAGTGGAGGAGAGTGAATGTGTAGCCACAATACAAGTAAACACATTTCACCTTTAGTCTTGTAAAATAACAACAAGAGCATCTGAATTCTCCAGTGTGTCAGTTTCAATTCAGTCCATTTTCATGCAATCTTTGTTCAACTAATAATGAATGCTATCCTAAGTATTGAGAAACTACTAACAAGGACATAGTAAGCAGAATAAGGTCAGTTGGAAAATCTCAGTTGCATTTCCTTGATTCCTCGCGTCCTCTCTCCTCACCTCCCGCTCAAAACCCATTGGAGGACAACCAGACAAGTCTCCTCTTCCTGTCCTTCCTGTGAGCTGGTCGGCTAAATTGACTCCATCTCTGGAAGGGAAGAGAAAAACAACACATACAAGCGTCACATAATATAACACCATAAAAGGTGAGATTTATGTTAACTAAATACTGCTTGTATAGTGTAGTTAGTGGCATAAATATTGGAACAGTGTGGTAAAGTTGGTCATTCTTGCTGTTTACTCATGGAATTTGTATTTCAGATCAAAAGATGAATATGACAGGCAAATATTTAGACAGCAAACTGTTTTAAAATATTTTCTAACCCAGAAACAACAGCTATACATTTGCCTCATATTAATCCTTTGATCTGAAATACCAATTAGCCTACATGAGTATACTGTAAAAATGATCTACTTCACTGTCGCAATACTTAACACTACTTGTGTTGTGGAGAAAAAAACGTACCATTGAACTCGGCATCGAAAAGCAGCTGATGAATTTTAACCTGTTCTTTGCTGAGGCAGCCTCCTCAGGGTTGGCACCAGACTCATGGCAAAGAGGGTATCTTCGTCCTCCTTCCTATGAGTATCAGGTTGGGCTGCATCCCCCTCGACGGCCTCGTTTCTCTCCTCGGCCACATCCTATTCAACAAGGTCCTCAGTGACTTCCGTGAGGGTCATAATAATCTCAGGTGGTCCTAGATCCAGAGGTGCTTCCTCCATTTCATCATCTTCCATGGCTGCACCGGTGGTGGTCATACTTGTGGATGATGTAGACGTTGTAGAGGGTCTCGCTGCACCGGTGGTGGTCATACTTGTGGATGATGTAGACGTTGTAGAGGGTCTCGCTGCACCGGTGGTGGTCATACTTGTGGATGATGTAGACGTTGTAGAGGGTCTCGCTGCACCGGTAGAGGCGTGGGTCTCACTTGTAAATGACGTAGAGGGTCTTGATGCACCGGTGGTGGTCATACTTGTGGATGATGTAGACGTTGTAGAGGGTCTCGCTGCACCGGTAGAGGCGTGGGTCTCACTTGTAAATGACGTAGAGGGTCTCGCTGCACCGGTGGTGGTCATACTTGTGGATGATGTAGACGTTGTAGAGGGTCTCGCTGCACCGGTAGAGGCGTGGGTCTCACTTGTAAATGACGTAGAGGGTCTTGATGCACCGGTGGCGCCCACACTTGTGGATGACGTAAAGGGTCTGGCTGTAAAATTGCCACTCGTTGCCCTAGGCACAATAAATGGATCCAGAAAAGAAAGAATGTGGCAGAAGCGCCAAGGCTGCTGGCCTGAAGCTGCTGACCCAGACCTCTTCTTTCTCTTTCTCTGCCCTTCTCTCTCTCTGATACCTGTCCCTGAGACTTCTCCACTTCCTCCTACAGTCTTCTTCTACATAGACATGAACATGATAAGCCAAACCATTACCTAGCACAACTATAGTTTTTAGAAAGCTATCATGGACATGTCACCAACTGTACACACACACACACAAGCGGTTATCTGACCAAATGATCAGGGGTACAGTACCATTTCTATTACTATTTATCTGACATTCACACTCTTTCAAACATGATTATTTGGGCAAGTTATCAGGGGTAGTAACTACCATAATTTATATTACTATTTCTTTCACACACACCTCATTGGCTAGGTTAGCAAGCTAGCCACATCTAGCACAAGCTCACTACTAAACTGACCTGGTAATCCTACTATCGTAGACACTTGTATCCAAGCAGCATTTTTTGTGTTTATGTCCCTGTAGCTGTCAGCAGTTGTGTCAAAAAGACATGGTTTTGAGGATACTGCGAACATGATTCTCTCCTCCATGTGTCCAACCGCATGCGACCATCTGCAAAAGATACCTGCATCAGTATAGTTGCATAGCTGCACAAAATGTTATGCAGCAGTGATGCAATGACGCAGTGGGTGTGTTCGAAGTGTAAGGAACAGGTCAGCATCATTGCATTTTGGGACACCAGAATTACATTCATTTCCAATGAAACGCTGCGTTTGCCTTGCAGCATTGTATTGCAGAGGCAGTTGCAGTGCTGTAGCGCCTACAATCTATGTGCAGCGCTCTCTCAACACACACACACACGCTCCTCCGGGCCTCCACCCCACTCACTCAATAACAGCCTGCTCACTGCCGCAATGTCAGCAACAGCAGGTCACAGTGAAATCGTTTTTGTTGTTGATTAATGCCATGGCGGCCACGGTGAAATTTAGAAGTAGCCCAAAAACCGGCAACCAATACATTTTCACCCACAACATAATTTCCAAAGGTGCCCAATTTCTGAGAAAGCCATGGGGAAAATAACGGACATGGCAACTTTGCCTGCAGCTCGAGAACACACGGAGATGGCTACCCTGCCTGCAGCTTGTGAACATCTCATCCAGAGCCTGAAAGCACTCAGCAAGAGAAGATTCTGCAAATGGAAAAGCTTAATTGGAAGAAGATTAAAAACCATGTCCCCGGTGATTATGCTAGGTTGAGAGGAGTCATCACTGGGGTCCGATATCTATGTCCACAGATGATATTAAAGAAAATGTGAAGGGAGGAAGAGTGATTGAAGGTTGATTAGTAGGAAAGGGTTAAAGAAGTGAAAGCTTATCCATGCTGCTGAGGTTTGAGAAGGTTTTGCCTGGAAAGTACAGATAGGATTCCTTACTTTCAATATCAGAGAATTTGTCCCATCCCCATTGTGTCACGCCCTGGCCTTAGTATTCTTTGTTTTCTTTATGTTTTTTAGTTAGGTCAGGGTGTGACATGGGGAATGTATGTGTTTTGTAGTGTCTAGGGGTGTTGTATGTGTATGGGGCAGAGTAGAGTATAGTTGTCTAGTTATGTCTATGGCTGCCTAGATTGGTTCTCAATCAGAGACAGCTGTCATTCATTGTCTCTGATTGGGAGCCATATTTAAGGCAGCCATAGGCAGTAGGCTTTTGGGGGGTAGTTGTCTATGTCTATGTTCTATGTTGCATGTGTGCACTTAGTTCAGGTTTAGCTTCACGATCGTTTGTTTTGTTCATTTTGTAAGTGTTTGTTTTTCCTTCATTAAAAGAAGATGTATTTTTCACGCGCTGCGCCTTGGTCCTCTCTCTCTCACGAAGACGATCGTGACAGAACTACCCCCCAACCATGGATCAAGCAGCGTGAGAGGAACCAACAACAGCGGCAAAGAAACCAGGACTCGTGGACATGGGAGGATGTTTTGGACGGCAAGGGTTGCTACACATGGGAGGAGATCCGAGCTGGAAGAGATCGCCTCCCATGGGAACAGCTGGAGGCGATTAGGAGAGCAGAGGCAACCGGAGAGAGGATCCGGAGTTATGAGGGTACAGACTAGCAAGGAAGCCTGTGAGTAAACCCCAAAAATGTCTTGGGGGGGGGGGGGGGGGGGGGCTTAAAGGGAGAGTGGCGAAGTCAGGTAGGAGACCTGCGCCTACTCCCTGTACTTACCGTGGAGAGCGAGAGTACGGGCAGACACCGTGTTACGCAGTAGAGCGCATGGTGTCTCCTGTACTCGTGCATAGCCCGGTTCGGTACATTCCAGCTCCACTTATCGGCCGGGCTAGATTGAGCGTTGAGCCGGATGTCATGAAGCCGGCCCAACGCATCTGGCCACCAGTGCGTCTCCTCGGGCCGGCTTACATGGCACCAGCCTTACGCATGGTGTCCCCGGTTCGCCTACATAGCCCGGTGCGGGTTATTCCACCTCCCCGCACTGGTCGGGCGACGGGGAGCATACAACCAGGTAAGGTTGGGCAGGCTCAGTGCTCAAGGGAGCCAGTACGCCTGCACGGTCCGGTATTTCCGGCGCCACCTCCCCGCTCCAGCCCAGTACCACCAGTGCCTACACCACGCACCAGGCTTCCAGTGCATCTCCAGAGCCCTGTTTCTCCTCCACGCACTCTCCCTGTGGTGCGTGTCTCCAGTCCAGTGCCTCCAGTCCCGGCACCACGCACCAAGCCTCCTGTGCGTCTCCAGAGCCCTGTACGCACTGTTCCTTCTCCCCGTACTCGCCCTGATGTGCGTGCCCTCAGCCCGGTACCACCAGTGCCGGTACCACGCACCAGGCCTATAGTACGCCTTGAGAGTCCAGTGTGCCCTGTTGTTGTTCCCCGCACTAGCCTGATGGTGCGTGTCCTTAGCCCGGTACCTCCAGTTCCGGTACCACGCACCAGGCCTACAGTGCGTCTCAGCCGGCCAGAGTCTGCCGTCTGCCAAGCGGCGCCTGAACTGCCCGTCTGCCAAGCGGCGCCTGAACTGCCCGTCTGCCCAACGGCGCCTGAACTGCCCGTCTGCCCAACGCCGTCTGAACTGTCCGTCTGCCAAGCGCCGCATGAACTGCCCGTCGGTACTGAGCCTTCAAAGCCGCCCGTCTGCCATGAGCCTGCAAAGCCGCCCGTCTGCCATGAGCCTTCAGAGCCGTCCGCCAGACAGGAGCCGCTAGAGCCTTCCGCCAGACAGGAGCCGCCAGAGCCTTCCGCCAGACAGGAGCAGCCAAAGCCTTCCGCCAGACAGGAGCAGCCAGAGCCTTCCGCCAGACAGGAGCAGCCAGAGCCTTCCGCCAGACAGGATCAGCCAGAGCCTTCCGCCAGACAGGATCAGCCAGAGCCTTCCGCCAGACAGGATCAGCCAGAGCCTTCCGCCAGACAGGATCAGCCAGAGCCTTCCGCCAGACAGGATCAGCCAGAGCCTTCCGCCAGACAGGATCAGCCAGAGCCGTCATCCAGCCATGACCAGCCAGAGCCGTCATCCAGCCATGACCAGCCAGAGCCGTCATCCAGCCATGACCAGCCAGAGCCGTCATCCAGCCATGACCAGCCAGAGCCGTCATCCAGCCATGACCAGCCAGAGCCGTCATCCAGCCAGGATCCGCCAGCCAGCCAGGATCCGCCAGCCAGCCAGGATCCGCCAGAGCCAGCCAGCCAGGATCCGCCAGCCAGTCCGGTGCTGCCCCTCAGTCCGGAGCTGCCCCTCATTCCGGTGCTGCCCCTTAGTCCGGTGGGGTTAATTTGGAGGGTGGCCATTTGGAGTAGGCTACCAAAGCGGGTATTGACAATGGTGGAGTGGGGGCCACGTCCCGCACCCGAGCCGCCGCCATGATGGGGCCCACCCCGGACCCTCCCCTTTCTATTTCAGGTTGTGCGGTCGGAGTCCGCACCTTTGGGGGGGGGGGGGGGGGGTACTGTCACGCCCTGGCCTTAGTATTCTTTGTTTTCTTTATGTTTTTTAGTTAGGTCAGGGTGTGACATGGGGAATGTATGTGTTTTGTAGTGTCTAGGGGTGTTGTATGTGTATGGGGCAGAGTAGAGTATAGTTGTCTAGTTATGTCTATGGCTGCCTAGATTGGTTCTCAATCAGAGACAGCTGTCATTCATTGTCTCTGATTGGGAGCCATATTTAAGGCAGCCATAGGCAGTAGGCTTTTGGGGGTAGTTGTCTATGTCTATGTTCTATGTTGCATGTGTGCACTTAGTTCAGGTTTAGCTTTAAGATCGTTTGTTTTGTTCATTTTGTAAGTGTTTGTTTTTCCTTCATTAAAAGAAGATGTATTTTTCACGCGCTGCGCCTTGGTCCTCTCTCTCTCACGAAGACGATCGTGACACATTGAGGTGTTTTAAATCCCAAAGAATGGACATGTAGCTGTTCAATGTAAAGAAAGAAAAATATGTGCCAAGTGTGGAGAGGTTAAAAAAACGTAGATAAAAAATATAGAAATAAAAACATGAGCTGGCGCACACCCAGAATAATAGTTTGTGTGGAGGTGCTGACTAATGGCCAATAAACTATCAAAATAAAGAAAGTTGTACACTCCATGTGTAATCTCCCAGCAATTTAATGGGTATTTACCAACGTTTCGGCATCACTGTGCCTTCTTCAGGGTGCAGCACAGTGATGCCGAAACGTTGGTAAATAGCCATTAAATTGCTGGGAGATTACACATGGAGTGTACAACTTTATTTTGATAGAGGTTACACATGGAGTGTACAACTTTCTTTATTTTGATAGAGATTACACATGGAGTGTACAACTTTCTTTATTTTGATAGAGATTACACATGGAGTGTACAGCTTTCTTTATTTTGATAGAGATTACACATGGAGTGTGCGACTTTATTTTGATAGTTCCAAGTGTGGAGGGGAACATGATTACGTTGAATGTGGGAGCAATGTCTTAACTCTCTTATCTTACCTCATTTGCACTCAATGTATATAGACTTTTTGTTTTCTTTTTTTCTACTGTATTATTGACTGTATGTTTTGTTTATTCCATGTGTAACTTTGTGTTGCTGTATGTGTCGAATTGCTATGCTTTATCTTGGCCAGGTCGCAGTTGCAAATGAGAACTTGTTCTCAACTAGCCTACCTGGTTAAATAAAGGTGAAATAAAAAGGTTAAGTGTTGTAATTGTGGGGGGGGGGAACTGTAACGAGCGTTGTTTAAAGGAGACCAAGTCGCAGCTTGTGGTCATCATATTTATTTAAATGAGAACCAGCAACAAAATGAAACCAAAACGACCGTACCGTTCCGTGGGCTACAAGAGCTGTACAAAAACAAGATCCCACAACATAGGTGGGAAAAAAGGCTACCTAAGTATGATTCCCAATCAGAGACAACGATAGACAGCTGCCTCTGATTGGGAACCACACTCGGCCAAACACAAAGAAATACAAAACATAGAATGCCCACCCCACATCACACCCTGACCTCACCAAATAGAGAAATAAAACGTCTCTCTAAGGTCAGGGCGTGACAGTAACATGGTGCGGCATTTGGTGGATGCCAGGTGCAGAGAGCGGCTAGAGAGGTTCAGAGATATAAAATTAGTCGTATGCATAGATATAAAATTAGTCGTATGCATAGGCTGTAAGACAGATTGGTGGAAGTACAGTGTGGAATGATGGAGCTTCCACGGCTGCTCCTCAACTAAGTGAACCTAATGTCGGGGCTGGTGTTCTTGCTGGTCCTGGCATGGTTCCGAGGCCTGTTCAGAAATCTTGCGCCCATGAACGTGCGGTGTCAAAGGACACTTTGATAATGAATAAAGTTGACTTCATAGGTTTTATTGGTAAGGCTATCAATACGACTCAGGTCGTGGGAAGCAGAAATAACAGGTTGAAGGTTATTGTGGAGACTGGGGGTAACATATATTACAGTATAAATGGTTGTTGACATGCTGAATAATCTGAAGGGTGGAATCTTTCAGCATGAAATATAACAAGTTTAATGGGGTAGGGGGTTAATTTTATTTTAATGGTAGTACAGAATTGGACAGATCATAATTGATCGTACATTCCAGCACAGTAGGTGGCGTCATGCACGTAGCCTAAACGTTTGTTTGCGGACCGCCGTGTCGAAGAAGAAGAGCACGAAGGCAAGGGGGTGGAGTGTAGTCTATAGTAAATTAGAAACCGTATTGACTTTGGCAACCAGAGCAAAGATATCCTGCATTGAGACAAGAGTGAGAGTGAGGAAGGAGAACGCCAAAGGACGATAGACGACTGGCAAGGATTTGCGACACATCGGATCATCAGTGATACACCCAGAGCAAGAAGACTCGTAAGTAGCCTAAAGATCGGAAAATTACCCAATCAACTTTTGAAAACGGACCGAGAAAAATGTATTAAAGCCATGCCAACCTACCACTACACCGGCAGTACAAAGTGGTCGCTCGTGGATCAGTGACTAATGAACGACCTACATAAATGGAGCAATCCGTCATTTATGACCAAAGCAATTAGGATAATAATATAGTAATTGCTGCATTGATTTAGTCGAATGTATTGCTCATGACAGTTTGCTGTATGAATAGAACAGTGCACAATATTGCCGATTGATAAAGACTGTATGCCTGCGATACAAACTACATCCGTCCTCACCAGACTGTTCTCCAGTTAGCGATTCCTCGGCGTAGTCTAGTCTACTATGTGTTTACATAAGGGGCTATAATATAGTAATATGTGCAAAACCACTATTGAGTGCACTTATGTCTTCAAATCTTCTGGTAGCATATAGTATATATTTGCTGTGGCACATGCAGTAGTGGAACCACTGAAGACATCAAACCATGAAATAACACACATGGAATCATGTAGTAACCAAAAAAGTGTTAAACAAATCAAAATAGATTTTAGATTTTAGATTCTTCAAAGTAGCCACCCTTTGCCTTGATAACAGCTTTGCACACTCTTGGCATTCTCTCAACCAGCTTCACCTGGAATGCTTTTCCAACAGTCTTGAAGGAGTTCCCACATGCTGAGCACTTTGTTGGTTGCTTTTCCTTCACTCTGTGGTTCCACTCATCCCAAACCATCTCAATTGGGTTGAGGCCAGGTCATCTGATGCAGCACTCCATCACTCTCCTTCTTCAAATAGCCCATACACAGCCTGGAGGAGTGTTTTGGGTCATTGTCCTGTTGAAAACAAAGCGCAAACCAGATGGGATGGCGTATCACTGCAGAATGCTGTGGTAGCCATTCTGGTTAAGTGTGCCGTAAATTCTAAATAAATCACAGACAGTGTTACCAACAAAGCACCATCACACCTCTTCCTCCATGCTTCACAGTGGGAACCACACATGCAGAAATCATCCGTTCACCTACTCGGTGTCTCACAAAGACACGGCGGTTGGAACCAAAAATCTAAAATTTGGACTCATCAGACCAAAGGACAGTTTTCAACTGGTCTAATGTCCATTGCACGTATTTCTTGGCCCAAGCAAGTCTCTTCTTCTTATTGGTGTCCATTAGTAGTGGTTTCTTTGCAGCAATTCAGCCATTAAGGTCTGATTCACACAGTCTCCTCTGAACAGTTGATGTTGAGATGTGTCTTACTTGAACTCTGTGAAGCATTTATTTGGGCTGTAATCTGAGGTGCAGTTAACTCTAATGAACTTATCCTCTGCAGCAGAGGTAACTCTGTCTTCCTTTCCTGTGGCAGTCCTCATGAGAGCCAGTTTCATCATAGCGCTTGATGGTTTCTGCGACTGCACTTTATGAAACTTTCAATGTTCTTGAAATGTTCCGCATTGACTGACCTTCATGTCTTAAAGAAAGGATGAACTGTCGTTTCTCTTTGCTTATTTGAGCTGTTCTTGCCATGATATGGACGTGGTCTTTTACCAAATAGGGCTATCTTCTTTATACCTCCCCTACCTTGTCACGACACAACTGATTAGCTCAAATGCATGAATAAGGAAATAAATTCCCCAAATTAACTTTTTAACTAGGCACACCTGTTAATTGAAATTAATTCCAGGTGACTACCTCATGAAGCTGGTTGAGAGAATGCCAAGAGTGTGAAAAGCTGTCATCAAGGCAAAGGGTGGCTCCTTTGAAGAATCTAACATATAAAATAGATTTTGATGTAACACTTTTTTAACAGCATGATTTCACATGTGTTATCACATAGTGTTGATGTCTTCACTATTATTCTACAAGGTAGAAAATAGAAAAAAAATTGAATGTGTAGGTGTGTCCAAACTTTTGACTGGTAATGTAAATATCTCTATCTCTCCAGAAACCAGATTACTGCATCTTGAGTGAGTAGTTTTGTCCAGGATTTCAGGAGCAGCAGTTCTCTGTCCATCCTTAATTTCTTCAGGATGACAGAGACTGAAGGGAAGTTTGATTTTGCTATCGACCGCGGTGGCACTTTCACCGACGTCTTTGCCCGATTACCTGACGGCCGGGAGAGGGTCCTGAAACTGCTGTCCCACGACCCCCAGAACTACAAAGACGCTCCAACTGAGGGGATCCGCAGGGTTCTGGAGGAGGTGAGATGGAACTCTGGAGAGACGGGGAGAGGAATTAAAGGACGAAGGAATAGACAGATGAGAAAGAGAGGTAGTTTATGGAGAAATGAAGAGAGCAGGAAGAGTAGTTTTAGTTAAAGCTTGTGACAAGCTGAGATCAGACATGACGTCAGCAGACCAGAGGTTAACCAGTGCTTAATGTGTGATCCTCTCTAACCCCCCCGCTACATCCTGCTATGTTCACAGGAGACTGGGCAGGCCTTTCCCAGGGAACAGCCTGTGGAGACATCCCTGATTGGCTGGATCAGGATGGGCACCACAGTGGCGACCAATGCCCTGCTAGAGAGGCAAGGAGAGCGGACTGCCCTCCTGGTCACAAAGGGGTTCAAGGATCTGCTGCATATTGGCACCCAAGCCCGGCCAAAGCTCTTCGATTTGGTTAGTGCTTCTCTATGGAATGGAGACTGGGTTGATGCTACAGCACAATAGAGTTTTCCATTGTTTGGGGTGGTGAGGTGGGGGTCACGTCCTGCCTTGTCGGAGACTGACACTAATGTATTGATGAATGAATTATAGCTCACTTGAACAATACCACACCGGCCGTGCTAATGGTACGGTTAACTGAGCACTGATTATACTATACACAAGTGGCAGTCGGCACTTTTCCACTATGTTGCTTGGTAATGGAATAATGTACACTTATCATTGAAGCGTTTCAAATGATTCAGTAATGTTTAGGTAGACTCTTTAAAGACAAGTTTATACTAAGCTAACAAAGTTAGTAAGTGATACTTTAAAATAGGATCTAATACTGCTTCAGATAAAGTCCCCAATTTATTGCATCAAGGGTTTGAGAGGCAGAGCTCACAATTGTCTCTGTTTCTTCAAATAATACTTTGACATTGTTCTACTGTGTATACGTGTTTAGTTGTGTTGTAATGGGAGTGTAAGGGTGCACATCTGGAGTGTACCACTGCTCCTCAGTAGGTCTGTGTGAGACCTGTTGGAACTACAGCTGCACCCTCCCATCTCCTGCTGGGCTCACAGTACAGATCTACATTCTGTTACCAGGGACAGGTGGGCCTGTCAGGGAGCGCTAAGGGGTTGGAAGGGATGCAACAGGGACTGAATGAATACACCGTGTACTTACTGGAAGATGTGTGGCAGCATAGAATGAAAAACACACATCGATGCATGTGCATTAACAAACACTCAGTGCAGACACGGAACATGCAGCTGTCTCAGAAAAACTGTTCCATGGGCAGTTAATGGGAGGGTAGGCTATATACTCATGGGGGTTGGTCTTGGAGTTTGTCCCCAGACCTGTGTTCTACTGTTGGTCCGAGTGAACTTTGACTGTCGTAAAGGTCACTATGGTGACATACTGACCTAGCATATATCCAATGATATTGCAACAGCTTTGTGCTGTCCGCTGCACCTTTGGGACCAGACCCTGCTCTCTGATAATTTTTAGTTGGAGGTCCTAAGGTTTATATGTAAGTGATGACTAATACCATTTCCCAACTTTTCCTGTTCCAGGCCAGCTAGGACAGCCAGCTCTTACCCAATATCAACTACCATCATGGATACTGAGTTGTTTTATTAAAATTATAAAGTTGGGAGTCTTGTAGATTATTTGCAAGTTGAAGTATCTTAACTGTGTGTGGTGTGTGGTGTGTGTGTGTGTGTGTGACAGGAGGTGGCTGTTCCAGACGTGCTGTATGAAGAGGTCATTGAGGTTGATGAGAGAGTTGTCCTTAGACAAGATGGCTGCCAGCTACCCAGGAAAGAACCCAAGCGTATTGTCACAGGTAACAGCACTACACAGGAGTAACTCAATAACATGCAGGCCTTCAGCTACACAGACTCTACTATACAGTGCATTCAGAAAGGATTCAGATCCCTTGACTTTTTCCACATTTTGTTACATTACTGCCCTGTTCTAAAGTTGATTAAATAATATTTCCCCCTCAATATACACACAATACCCCATAATGACAAAGTGAAAACAGGTTTTTAGAAATTTTTGCAAATGTATAAAAAAATACAAAACATACGTTATTTGCATAATTATTCAGACCCTTGGCTATGAGACTTGAAATTGAGCTCAGGTGTATCCTGTTTCCATTGATTATCCTTGAGATGTTTCTAAAACGTGGTTGGAGTCCACCTGTTGTAAATTCAATTGATTGGACGAGGCACAAACCAGTCTAAGGTCCCACAGTTGACAGTGCATGTCAGAGCAAAATCCAAGCCATGAGGTCGAAGGAATTGTAAGTAGAGCTCCGAGACAGGATTGTGTCAAGGCACAGATCTGGGGAAGGGGACCAAAAAATGTCTGCAGCATTGAAGGTCCCCAAGAAAACAGTGGGCTCCATCATTCTTAAATGGAAGAAGTTTGGAACCACCAAGACTCTTCCTAGTGCTGGCCGCCCGGCCAAACTGCGCAATCGGCGGAGAAGGTCCTTGGTCAGGGAGGTGACCAAGAACCCAATAGTCACTTTGACAAAGCTCCAGAGTTCCTCTGTGGAGATGGCAGAACCTTCCAGAAGGACAACCATCTCTGCAGCACTCCACCAATCAGGCCTTTATGGTAGAGTGGCCAGGCGGAAGCCACTCCTCAGTAATAGGCACATGACCACCCGTTTGGAGTTTGCCAAAAGGCACCTAAAAGACTCTTAGACCATGAGAAACAAGATTCGCTGGTCAGATTAAACCAAGATTGAACTCTTTGGCCTGAATGCTCATCACCTGGTCAATATCATCCCTACAGTGAAGCGTGGTGGCAGCATCATGCTGTGGGGATGTTTTTCAGTAGCAGGGACTGGAAGACTAGTCAGGATCGAGGGGGAAAATGAACGGAGCAAAGTACAGAGAGCTCCTTGATGAAAACCTGCTCCAGATCACTCAGGACCTCAGACTGGGGCAAATGTTCACCTTCCAACAGGACAATGACCCTAAGCACTCAGCCAAGACAACGCAGGACAAGTCTCTGAATGTCCTTGAGTGGCCTGACCAGAGCCCGGACTAGAACCCTATCGAACATCTCTGGAGAGACCTGAAAATAGCTGTGCAGCAACGCTCCCCATCTAACCTAGAAGAGCTTGAGAGGATCTGCAGAGAAGAATGGGAGAAACTCCCCAAATACAGGTGTGCCAAGCTTGTAGCGTCATACCCAAGAAGACGTGAGGCTGTAATCGCTGCTAAAGTTGCTTCAACAAAGTACTGAATAAAGGGTCTGAATACTTACAGTACCAGTCAAAAGTTTGGACACCTACTCATTCAAGGGTTTTTCTTTATTTTTACTATTTTCTACATTGTAGAAATAATAGTGAAGACATCAAAACTATGAAATAACACATGTAGAAAATAGTACAAATAAGATAAACCCTTGAATGAGCAGGTGTCAACTTTTGACTGGTACTGTATGTAAATGTGATATTTTCCGTTTTAAATTTTTAATAAATTAGCTAAAAATTGTGAACTTGATTTTCCTTTGTCATTATGGGATATTGTGTGGAGAAAAACCAACAAATTATTTAACCGTTTTAGAATAAGGCTGTAATGTAACAAAATGTGGAAAAAGTCAAGGGGTCTGAATACTTTCCCATTGCACTGTATGTGTATTTCCACACTATGAGGTTGGAATAATACTGTGAAAAGGAAGATTTAGTGTAAGAGCTGTTTGAAAAGACCGCGTGAAATGTTTGCCTGTTTGGGTGGGATGGAATTGTGGCCTGCCTGGTGACATCACCTCTCTGCCAATAACAGCACATTTTCAGTTTTTCCCTCCCCACTCAAACCACTCTCAGATAGTCCTAGTAAAATTCTTTCTTGAGAAATTGTTCTATGCTAATAAGCTATTTGTTTTATATTAAAATGGTCAGAAATAAACAAAGTCACAGTAAGGTACTTCATTATTACCCAGAAATGATTTGATATTGAGATAAAAATGGCTGCATTGGGTCTTTTACCATTTAATCTATTACAATACCCATTTTACAATAAACTAATTATTACACAAATTTAAACACAGAGAGTGCAGTATTCTTGACCATATCCTGTTAGATATGGAAATTATATGGGCACAGGCAATGACTGACAAGGAGAGCTTTTTCAACATATACAGTTTTCAGATGCAAAATCCCCACAGGACTATTACCTCCTGTTTGTCAAGTTTATGACAGGTTTGAGTGGTAACTGCTTTGGTTAATAATTTGTATCCACACACACACCTGTCCCTTACCTCTGCCTTGTGTCTCTGTCCTCCAGGCAGTACAGGGGACTCCCTGGAGGTGTGGCGTGAGCTGGACATGCAGCGTGTGGAGGACGATCTGAGAGGAGTCCTGTCCCGGGGGATCCACAGCCTGGCTGTTCTGCTGCTACACTCCTACACGTCAGTATACTGCCAACCCAGACAGCAAGAGTTTCTCCCAGTTTACTATCTTTAAAGATTGTCGTTGTGTGTGTATAGTGCCTGGTGTCAGATGACCTGTTTTTCTTGGTGTGGGATCACTGTGGTAGATGTGGAAGGTTATGAACAGTCAGTCTGAGAAGGGTAGAGGAAGACTGGGCCTCTTCTCCTTCACTGTGCTTTTTCTCCTGCCATCTAGAAAGTTGAGTTTCTCTCCGTTGTTATATCCACTCTGGGAGTTCTCGTTTATTGACTTACAGGGTTCTTTCTACTCCGTTTCAAACTGTAAAGTAATTTAAAGTCGCTGGATGTAAGTACATTGTAAAGGCACCTTCAGAACTGTCCGGCTTAATGCCAGGTCTGATAACCACATAGCACACAACCTTTCAACAGGAGGGAGAGCACTGAAAGACTTTTCAAGAAAACACTGTACGAGTTAATGAGTTAACTTTGCAGTTTGCCTCACAGTACTAAACTCAGAAACGTCCTCTCACTGTCAACTGCGTTTATTTTCAGCAAACTTAACATGTGTAAATGTTTGTATGAACATAAGATTCAACAACTGAACAAGTTCCACAGACATGTGACTAACAGAAATGGAATAATGTGTCCCTGAACAAAGGGGGGATCAAAATCAAAAGTAACAGTCAGTATCTGGTGTGGCCACCAGCTGCATTAAGTACTGCAGTGCATCTCCTCCTCATGGACTGCACCAGATTTGCCAGTTCTTGCTGTGAGATGTTACCCCATTCTTCCACCAAGGCACCTGCAAGTTCCCGGACATTTCTAGGGGGGAATGGCCCTAGCCCTCACCCTCCGATCCAACAGGTCCCAGACGTGCTCAATGGGATTGAGATCCGGGCTCTTCGCTGGCCATGGCAGAACACTGACATTCCTGTCTTGCAGGATGTCACACACAGAACGAGCAGTATGGCTGGTGGCATTGTCATGCTGGAGGGTCATGTCAGGATGAGCCTGCAGGAAGGGTACCACATGAGAGAGGAGGATGTCTTCCCTGTAACGCACAGCGTTGAGATCGCCTGCAATTACAACAAGCTCAGTCCGATGATGCTGTGACACACCGCCCCAGACCATGACGGACCCTCCACCTCCAAATTGATCCCGTTCCAGAGTACAGGCCTCGATGTAATGCTCATTCCTTCGACGATAAACGCAAATCCAACCATCACCCCTGGTGAGACAAAACCGCGACTCGTCAGTGAAGAGCACTTTTTGCCAGTCCAGCGACGGTGGGTTTGTGCCCATAGGCGACGTTGTTGCCGGTGATGTCTGGTGAGGACCTGCCTTTACAACAGGCCTACAAGCCCTTAGTCCAGCCTCTCTCAGCCTATTGCGGACAGTCTGAGCACTGATGGAGGGATTGTGCGTTCCTGGTGTAACTCGGGCAGTTGTTGTTGCTGTCCTGTACCTGTCCCGCAGATGTGATGTTTGGATATACCGATACTGTGCAGGTGTTTTTACACATGGTCTGCCATCAGCTGTCTGTCCTGTCTCCCTGTAGCGCTGTCTTAGGCGTCTCACAGTACGGACATTGCAATTTATTTCCCTGGCCACATCTGCAGTCCTGATGCCTCCTTGCAGCATGCCTAAGTCACGTTCACGTAGATGAGCAGGGACCCTGTGCATCTTTCTTTTGGTGTTTTTCAGAGTCAGTAGAAAGGCCTCTTTAGTGTCCAAAGTTTTCATAACTGTGACCTTAATTGCCTACCGTCTGTAAGCTGTTAGTGTCTTAACGACCATTCCACAGGTGCATGTTCATTAATTGTTTATAGTTCATTGAACAAGCATGGGAAACAGTGTTTAAACCCTTTACAATGAAGATCTGTGAAGTTATCTGGATTTTTACGAATGATCTTTGAAAGACATTGTCTTGAAAAAGGGGACGTTTCTTTTTTTGCTGAGTTTATATGTTGGACAGGAACATAATGGAATGAATCTGATGTGAGAACTCCTCTCTCTCTCTGTATGTCAGGTGGTCTGCCCATGAGAAGGCTGTTGGGTCATTGGCGCGCAGGCTGGGTTTCACCCAGGTGTCCCTGTCCAGTGAGGTCATGCCCATGGTGAGGGCAGTGCCACGCGGGTACACCGTATGCGCCGATGCCTACCTCACACCTAAAATCCGTCAGTACTTGAAAGGCTTCACCTCTGGCTTCAGAGGTGGACTGGAGGTTAGTCAGTGTTTTTGTAAATAAATATGTGTTTTATTATGTAAACATAATGTTGTGTAGCTGTATTTACTGAGCACTCATAGGTGTGCAGAGAGATCATACTCTTATAGGTCACATTCTGTATAGCTACACACCTTGAAATGACTGCTTCTCTCAACCTCCTGTACTCCCTCCGCCTCTCTCTCAACTGTAGGGTGTGAGTGTTCTCTTCATGCAGTCTGATGGAGGTCTCACCCCCATGGAGCAGTTCTGTGGGTCCCGGGCTGTGCTGTCTGGGCCCGCGGGGGGTGTGGTGGGCTACGCCATCACCTCCTACAGCCAGACAGAGAACAAGCCCGTCATTGGGTTCGACATGGGGGGTGAGGAGGAGCACAGGATGTAGTGGGGGGGCACAATGGAAAAGAAGGAAACAGCTAAAGGGGGGGAGGGGCCATATGCAGCCTATATAGCATGAGGACAGGGGAAGAGGGTAAAGGCGTCAGCATGCTTCTGTTCAGTTGGCGGCTAGCTGAAGTTGTCTAGATGAACTGAACGAGTGTACTCGCATAATCCCTTTAAAAGACCTTTGCATGAAAAATGAGAAAAAAGCACAAATACTACTGTTTGTCCATTTTGAGACTCCGTAGCCAGTATATACTTCCTCCAAAGAGTCAGAATTAATCGAAGATGACTCACGAAATCTGTGATTAATTTTGACCTTTTTGCCGAGGATCTTAGTCGCGCATTTTTACATCTAAGATGTTTGTTGCAGTATTTCTCAATGAAAACATTTGCATGAAAATGAGTTGAATGACAACAAAGACTTTATTGAAGAATCCCTACTGTTGACCAATCATCGACGAATAGACTTTGACTACCTGTCACGAGAATTTTGCTAGCTCAATGGTTGAACTCAACTATCACTCAAGCTTTGACCAATTCCCAGAGGTTGTAAGGCTCTGGTTAATGAAGAATTAGACAAAGTCCCAGTCTGCAATAGATCAGTCCTTTATTCAGAGAGCGCTCTGTCTTCAAAATGAGAACACAATCTTTTTATAGCACACACACACAAATGAACTCACCTCAGTAGAAACTCCACCTCTCTTTAGGTGGGCTGTATTTTTCCACAGTTCACATACATTGTTTATCACACTTCTGCAACATGTTTCATCATCTTCTGCAAGTCTAGCCGTTTCTAACAGTTTTTCTCCCTAGGGTGGGAAGGCCTCTTTCTAGTTATTAGTTTCACCATTATCACAAGTCGACAGTTCAGTTGTCCTTGAATGTCTCAACTATACCCTGCTCATATTGCGAAATAGTAACACAATGGCCTAGTCTTAAAAAGTCTAGTCACACACATTATTGGATTATGACTCTAACACATTTCATACAATTATATGGTTTCAGGGTGGAATACTTTAGTCATTATCTTAAACATACAAATTCTTCTATTACTACCGACTTCGGCTTGCCTCCCTGAAAAAAATTGTGTGCCTGGACAGCCGAAAAAACCCTTACCGATGTCCAAAACGAACGAAAACATCACAAAATGTTGTCATAATATATACACAAACTCTTCCAAACTGTTTCGGCTGGGAAGCATGCGGACGCCTTAAAGGGTTGCTGACTTTGAGAGAGAGAGAGGTGTGAACTAAAGGGTTTAAAAGGAAACAATCATAGCAGGAAGCAGTAATGGTACTGATGGATGTTAGACAAAGGCTTCTTTGAAGCCCTTGATGACTAAATCTCACATTATTCGCTAATACTGGTTTGATGAAGTCCTAGCGTTCCATCATTTAGGGAAACTTTGGCTATTTTACACTTCATGCCCCTAACAGCTACTCTGGGCCACTCTGTGCCCCCTTTAGGCACGTCTACAGATGTGAGTCGCTACGCGGGTCACTATGAGCACGTGTTTGAGGCCACCACGGCCGGCGTCACCCTGCAGGCCCCACAGCTAGACATCAACACCGTAGCAGCAGGCGGTGGCTCCCGCCTCTTCTTCAGGTCAGTCAGGACAACAGGTTCACACATAGTATGAATATGGACTTTCAGCATACTGTATGTTTACATAGACTTCACTGTACACAGTCTGTTGCTTGGAGGTCTGGGAAGTATAATATCTATTTTCTCGTGTTTGTGATTTATGCTCAGACTGTTCTGCCATATCTAAACCATTAACCCACAGTTACTACCTATGAACCCATTAGACAAACATTGGATGGCAATGTATAACTTCCACAGGGAATGACTGTGTATGTGGTGGAAGTCAATCTAGTCCAGTCAGTCTACAGGGAGGGAAATGTGACATTATAGTTGTGACCCCATAAATCTCCCCTCTTTGTTCCCAGGTCAGGGATGTTTGTTGTGGGGCCAGAGTCAGCTGGTGCCCATCCAGGACCAGCCTGCTACAGAAAGGGTAGGAATACTGCCCCCCACCCCGTCCCTCTCTCTGTCCCTCTCTCTGTCCCTCTCTCTGTCTCACACACATTCTCCTCTTCTTTCCTCTCCTTTTCTCTGTTGAATAGAGCTGTTACCCTTTTTCTCCCTGGTACAGATTTCTATCCTTAATCCGTTCCACTCAGTTAAATTAAAATGTACAGACATTTTAACATCTGTATGGCTGAAGCTTTTCCCTCTCTGGTCCCTTTCCGCTACCCCATCTCTAGAAAGATGGTGTAGCCGAGGGGGAAGGCTTAAAAAAGTTGGAATAACTCCCAAATTCCAACAGAAATGCGAGATTATGTAACAGCTCTAGATACAGCTCAAGTGAGGTACTGTAGTAACCTACAACACCATTTAGTTTTCTCCTGCTACTGTTGGTATGGTATGACTCCTGATGTGGAAGTGTGCTATTTATAGTATTGCCTATATTCTGAACACTTATGGTTTGGTAATACTACAGAAAAGACATCAATCTGTGAGTTGTGGTGTGGTCAAAGGCCTGGTGTAATGTCCAGGTATTCCTATATGATCTTCATAGGTGGTCCTCTGACTGTGACGGATGCCAACCTGGCTCTGGGCCGCCTGCTCCCCTCCTTCTTCCCCAGGATCTTTGGTCCTGGAGAGGACGAGCCTCTGTCCAGCGAGGAAACCATGGAGCACTTCCAACAGCTCACCCGCGAGATCAACCACTTCCTCTCCACCAACCAATCCCAGAGCAGCGCCAACGGAAGCGCCCATTCAAACAACAGCAAGGTCATGAGTGGCAAATCAGAGATGAGCATGGAGGAGGTTGCTATGGGTTTTATCAGAGTGGCCAACGAGGCCATGTGTCGTCCAATCAGAGCACTGACACAGGTATTGATGGGAGGGATTATATTGATGTGTTTGTTTTGTGTAGTATGGTGTTTCACTAGAGACATTTGTTGAAATACTTGAATTAGTCCCATTTAAACATTCAAAATGAGCAGTGGAGTTTGTTGTTAGACTACAGCAGTGGAGTTTGTTGTTAGACTACAGCAGTGGAGTTTGTTGTTAGACTACAGCAGTGCTCTGATGTTGCTGATAATTCCACCATTCCATGTTGAACAGAAGTTTCTGCTGCCTTTTCCAAAGACTCTCTTGCTCTCTCTCCCCCTGTCGCTTGCCCTCTGTCTTTCTGTGTAGGCTAAGGGACATGACACCTCTCAGCATGTGTTGGCATGTTTCGGTGGAGCAGGTGGGCAACATGCGTGTGCCATCGCACAAGCTTTAGGTATGAAGACCGTCTTCATTCACAAGTGAGTCTTGTTTCTTGTCTACACATGTCTGAGTAGGGAGTCCTGTTTCCTGTCTACACATGTCTGAGTAGGGAGTCCTGTTTCCTGTCTACACATGTCTGAGTAGGGAGTCCTGTTTCCTGTCTACACATGTCTGAGTAGGGAGTCCTGTTTCCTGTCTACACATGTCTGAGTAGGGAGTCCTGTTTCCTGTCTACACATGTCTGAGTAGGGAGTCCTGTTTCCTGTCTACACATGTCTGAGTAGGGAGTCCTGTTTCCTGTCTACACATGTCTGAGTAGGGAGTCCTGTTTCCTGTCTACACATGTCTGAGTAGGGAGTCCTGTTTCCTGTCTACACATGTCTGAGTAGGGAGTCCTGTTTCCTGTCTACACATGTCTGAGTAGGGAGTCCTGTTTCCTGTCTACACATGTCTGAGTAGGGAGTCCTGTTTCCTGTCTACACATGTCTGAGTAGGGAGTCCTGTTTCCTGTCTACACATGTCTGAGTAGGGAGTCCTGTTTCCTGTCTACACATGTCTGAGTAGGGAGTCCTGTTTCCTGTCTACACATGTCTGAGTAGGGAGTCCTGTTTCCTGTCTACACATGTCGGAGTAGGGAGTGAGTTTAGTACACAGGTGGTTGTGTATTCCAAGGAGGGACAGGTGGAGAAGGAGAAAGTGAGGGTGAGCGAGAGGTTGGCATGAAAATGCCAGGCTTGTGTTTGGCCAGGGAAAACGGGTGCCTAGGAGGTTGTTGGTTCCTATTGCGATGTCATTTGACAGTTTGATCCGTTACTGTACATTTACATTTTAGTCATTTAGCAGACACTCTTATCCAGAGAGACTTACATTTAGGGCATTCAGCTAGGTGGGACAACCTCAGTCATAATAAGTACATTTTCCTCAATAAAGTAGCTAACAGTCAGTGCTAGTAGGGGGAAAAGTCAAGTGTGAGTGAATCTTATTCAATTATTCACAGCTGTAAGGGCTGCCGAAGGTGCTTTCACCTAGTGTTAGCTCTGGTCTGTGAAGACCTACACAATCAAAACATATTTTTCTTTATTCTTTGTTATCTATAACTTTCTTTCACTTTGTAAATGTGGAGTAGGTTGTGTATATCTCTCTAGAAGAAAAAAAAATGTAATTGAATCCCTTTTTAGATAAGGCAGCAAAATGTGAAGACTGCAAGGAGTGTGTAGACTTTCACTAGACGCTGTGTATTATAGTGTATAAGTTAGCGTTAGGTACATTTCCCTTCTCTCACCCTTAGATGAAATGAGTGCTGAGAGATATTAGTGCTTTTTAAAGTCGGTTCGAAGAAAAAACATCACTTTTCGACTTCGGTTTCAATAAAACATACAAAAATATATATTGTGAATGATTTTATTTCTCTCTAGAGAAGCGGCATGTTGGGCTCACAAAAACCCCAAACTAAATTGAATTCAAGTAATTGAAACGACGTCAGTCAGTTGTTTAATAACAAAAAATAAATAAATTGGTTAATCGCTCAGCACTAGATTAAATAAAACTCAATGTTCCTCCTTCTTCTCTTTAGGTGTTACATAAGTTTATTGAAAAATAAAATAGTACATCTCTCCATCTGTCTCTCTCTGTCCCAGGTACAGTGGTGTGTTGTCGGCCTACGGCCTGGCGCTGGCTGACGTGGTGGAGGAGGTCCAAGAGCCGTGCTCTCTGCAGTACAACCCTCGCTCCTTCTCTGAGCTGGACCACAGGGTGGAGCAGCTGACCCAGCGCTGTACAGAGACCCTGAGAGACCGCGGCTTCAGCAGGTCAGACACATGAGCACTCACACACACATACTCTTTTCAATCGTATGGGTTCTATAATTAAGAAATATGGCCCGAGGAGGTGTGGTATATGGCCAGTATACCACGGTTAAGGGCTGTTCTTATTCCACAACGCTATGCAGAGTGCCTTGATACAGCCTTTAGCCGTGGTTTATTGGCCATATACCACAAACCCCTGAGATGCCTTATTGCTATTATAAACTGGTTACCAACATAATTAAAACAGTGAAAAGTTATTTTGGGTCATAACGGTGGTATACAGTCTGATATACCACAGCTTTCAGCCAATCAGCATTCAGGGCTCAAACTACCCGTTTATAATTAAGAATGAACCAATGCTTTCTTGTCTCTCTTTCTCTCTCAGCTCTCAGATAACCACTGAGGTTTTCCTCCACCTGCGTTACGAGAAAACAGACTGTGCTCTCATGGTGACAGCCACAGGTTACCCCGGCAACTCTCGGTCTTGTAAGTCAGGGGACTTCCGTAGTGCCTTCACTAAGCGGTGAGCACATGAACCTTCCCCCTCACTGTGTTCCTTCATGATAACAACCAATGATCTTACGTCTACAACCATCGCACGGAGCCCTCATGTTCCCTCTGTACCCCTGCCTCCCTCTCTCTCCTTCCCAGCTACCTGCAGGAGTTTGGCTTCACCATCCCAGACCGGCCAATCATGGTGGATGACATCAGAGTCAGGGGCTCTGGGAAGTCCGGAATCAAATCTGTGACCAACACCAAGATGGGATCTGGAATTCTCAAAGCCACTACGGTAAAGAGATTAGTATTTTGAGAGTCACAAATCATCACAAGCACGGTTTCCTTACTGTAAATCTCAAAGTAATGTCACTTTTTTCACCTGTGTTTACGGGGCTGTGAATACAGTCTCCTTTTATGTGAGTAACAAGTAGTATTACAGTATATTTAATGTATGGCTCCATCCTGGGATCCTCACAAATATATCCTCTTTTCCATCCCTAAGATAACCAAGTGTTACTTTGAGGACGGTTACCTGGATACCAGTGTTTACCTGTGGGAGGAGTTGACATGTGACCAAAATATCCCCGGTCCAGCCATCATCATAGACAAGAACAGGTGTGTATTTGTCATGCTGTATCACTTAAGTGTCAGGAAGGGAGAAGGGACAAGGGACAAGGCTACCTTGGAGTATTTACAAATAATGACATTGCAAATACTAAATTCAGATTAGTTTTCAAGCCTAAAATAGCCACTGAATTACACCCGTTGGGTTAGATTATGCTGGCATTCTATAGACCGGTGGTTCTCAATCCTGGTCCTGGGGACCTAAAGGGGTGACCTGATTCAAATCATCAACTCTTCATCAGGCTTTGATGATTTGAATCAGGTATGTAGTGCTAGGGCAAAAAAACAAAAAAATCACCCCTTTGGGTCCCCAGGACCAGGACTGAGAACCACTGCTATAGACCAGAGTAATGTCCTCTGTAAGTACTGTTTTAGACAGTGTCATTGGGTTGTTTCCTCGCAGCACCATCCTGGTGGAGCCCAGCTGTGTGGCACATCTGACAGAAGGGGGTGATGTGTGCATCGCCGTGGGCTCCGACCCCCACTGCCTCCTGGGAACTGAACTCAACACTGTGCAGCTCTCCATCTTCTCCCATCGCTTCATGAGCATCGCAGGTCCGTTAGTACCCAGGGAGGAGGGACCGAGGGAGGGGGATGGGAAAGAGGAGGGTGGGGAGGATAGTGTGAAAACGGATAGAGGATAACCGGTGGATAGCTGAGAGGGAAATGGATGTGAGTCGAGGATGCAGAAAAATGAGGGATAGGGAGTGTCAAACTTATCATGGAGAAAATCATTGCCATTTACAGTTGAAGTCGGAAGTTTATACACCTTAGCCAAATACATTTAAACTCAGTTTGTCACAATTCCTGACATTTAATCCAAGTAAAAATTCCCTGTCTTAGGTCAGTTAGGATTACCACTTTATTTTAAGAATGTGAAATGTCAGAATAATAGTAGAGAGAATGATTTATTTCAGCTTTTATTTCTTTCATCACATTCTCAGTGGGTCAGAAGTTTACATACACTCAATTAGTATTTGGTAGCATTGCCTTTTTAAATTGTTTAACTTGGGTCAAACGTTTCGGGTAGCCTTCCACAAGCTTCCCACAATAAGTTGGGTGAATTTTGGCCCATTCCTCCTGACAGAGCTGGTGTAACTGAGTCAGTTTGTAGGCCTCCTTGCTCGCACACGCTTTTTCAGTTCTGCCCACAGATTTTCTATAGGATTGAGGTCAGCACTTTGTGATGGCCACTCCAATACCTTGACTTTGTTGTCCTTAGCCATTTGCCACAACTTTGGAAGTATGCTTGGGGTCATTGTCCATTTGGAAGACCCATTTGTGACCAAGCTTTAACTTCCTGACTGATGTCTTGAGATGTTGCTTCAATATATCCACATAATTTTCCTGCCTCATGATGCCATTTATTTTGTGAAGTGCACCAGTCCCACCAGCAGCAAAGCACCCCCATAACATGACGCTGCCACCCCGTGCATCACGGTTGGGATGGTGTTCTTCGGCTTGCAAGACTCCCCCTTTTTCCTCCAAACATAACGATGGTCATTATGGCCAAAGAGTTCTATTTTTGTTTCATCAGACCAGAGGACATTTCTCCAAAAAGTACGATCTTTGTCCCCATGTGCAGTTGCAAACCGTAGTCTGGTATGACGGCTGCGTAGTCCCATGGTGTTTATACTTGCGTACTATTGTTTGTACAGTCATGGCCAAAGGTTTTGAGAATGACACAAATATTAATTTCCACAAAGTTTGCTGCTTCAGTGTCTTTAGATATTTTTGTCAGATGGTACTATGGAATACTGAAGTATAATTATAAGCATTTCATAAGTGTCAAAGGCTTGTATTGACAATTACATGAAGTTGATGCAAAGAGTCAATATCTGCAGTGTTGACCCTTATTTTTCAAGACCTCTGCAATCCGCCCTGGCATGCTGTTAATTAACTTCTGGGCCACATACTGACTGATGGCAGCCCATTCTTGCATAATCAATGCTTGGAGTTTGCCAGAATTTGTGGGTTTTGTTTGTCCACCCGCCTCTTGAGGATTGACCACAAGTTCTCAATGGGATTAAGGTCTGGGGAGTTTCCTGGCTTGGAACCATAAATATCGATGTTTTGTTCTCCGAGCCACTTAGTTATCACTTTTTCCTTATGGCAAGGTGCTCCATCATGCTGGAAAAGGCATTGTTCGTCACCAAACTATTCCTGGATGGTTGGGAGAAGTTGCTCTCGGAGGATGTGTTGGTACCATTCTTTATTCGTGGCTGTGTTCTTAGTTAACATTGTGAGTGAGCCCACTCCCTTGGCTGAGAAGCAACCCCACACATGAATGGTCTCAGGATGCTTTACTGTTGGCATGACACAGGACTGATGGTAGTGCTCACCTTGTCTTCTCCGGACAAGCTTTTTTCCGGATGCCCCAAACAATCGGAAAGGGGATTCATCAGAGAAAATGACTTTACCCCAGTCCTCAGCAGTCCAATCCCTGTACCTTTTGCAGAATATCAGTCTGTCCCTGATGTTTTTCCTGGAGAGAAGTGGCTTCTTTGCTGCCCTTGACACCAGGCCATCCTCCAAAAGTCTTTGTCTCACTGTGCGTGCAGATGCACTCACACCTGCCTGCTGCCATTCCTGGTGCAAGCTCTGTACTGGAGGTGCCCCGATCCCACAGCTGAATCAACTTTAGGAGATGGTCCTGGCGCTTGCTGGACTTTCTTGGGCGCCCTGAAGCCTTCTTCACAACAATTGAACCGCTCTCTTTAAAGTTCTTGATGATCCGATAAATGGTTGATTTAGGCGCAGTCTTACTGGCAGCAATATCCTTGCCTGCTAAGCCCTTTTTGTGCAAAGCAATGATGACGACACGTGTTACCTTGCAGGTAATCATGGTTGACAGACGAAGAACAATGATTCCAAGCACCATCCTTCTTTTGAAGCTTCCAGTCTGTTATTTGAACTCAATCAGCATGACAGAGTGATCTCCAGCCTTGTCCTCGGCAACACTCACACCTGTGTTCACAAGAGTGTCACTGACATGATGTCAGCTGGTCCTTTTGTTGCATCGCTGAAATGCAGTGGAAATGTTTTTGGGGGATTCAGTTCATTTGCATGGCAAAGAGGGACTTTGCAATTAATTGCAATTCATCTAATCACTCTTCATAACATTCTGGAGTATATGCAAATATCATACAAACTGAGGCAGCAGACTTTGTGAAAATTAATATGCGTGTCATTCTCAAAACTTTTGGCCACGACTGTACAGATAAACGTGGTACCTTCAGGCGTTTGGAAATTGCTCCCAAGGATGAACCAGACTTGTGGAGGTCTACAATATTTTTTTCTGAGGTCTTGGCTGATTTCTTTTGATTTTCCCATGATGTCAAGCAAAGAGGCACTGAGTTTGAAGGTAGGCCTTGAAATACATCCACAGGTACACCTCCAATTGACTCAAATTATGTAAATTAGCCTATCAGAAGCTTCTAAATACATGACATTATTTTCTGTAATTTTCCAAGCTGTTTAAAGGCACAGTCAACTTAGTGTATGTAAACTTCTGACCCACTAGAATTTTGATACAGTGAAATAATCTGTCTGTAAACAATTGCTGTAAAAATTACTTGTCATGCACAAAGTAGATGTCCTAACCGACTTGCCAAAACTATAGTTTGTTAACAAGAAATGTGTGGAGTGGTTGAAAAACGGGTTTTAATGACTCCAACCTAAGTGTATGTAAACGTCCGACTTCAACTGTACCATTGCCATTTACCATAATCATTGCCATTTAAGTAAAAGAAAGGTAACTAACTGAAAACAAGCAAAACACCACTGTAAGTTTTCCCTGAAGTCTCCATTAAATGCCCCATGGTCTCATGCATCTACAGAACAGATGGGCAGAGTGCTCCAGAGAACCTCCATCTCCACCAACATCAAGGAGCGTCTGGACTTTTCCTGCGCTGTGTTTGGTCCTGACGGAGGCCTGGTGTCCAACGCACCACACATCCCTGTTCACCTGGGAGCCATGCAGGAGACCGTCCAATACCAGGTCTGGACGATCACTGCAAGCATGACAATTCACTGCTTTAACAATCTATTAAAAGTCTGCAAAACATACTAAGCAAGTATTTGGGGAAGTGGAGACATTGATACACTAAGCCAGGAAGAGTAAATTGTCATGTCTCTCTGTCCCGCTTTCCTTATTTCTATCGTTGTCATCTACAGATCAAATCCATAGGGAGCATCATTAAAGAGGGTGATGTGATTTTGAGTAACCATCCATGTGCAGGAGGCAGTCACCTCCCTGACCTCACTGTCATCACTCCGGTGAGTTTCACTTATAATAGTCCCTAGAAACATGAGGTGGAGTCGGGAGCCTGGAGCCCGGGGTGGGGGGGCCTGGAGCCCGGGGTGGGGGGGCCTGGAGCCCGGGGTGGGGGGGCCTGGAGCCCCTTATCACTATATATCGCGCTCTCTGTCCCTCTCAGGTGTTCAGGAGAGGTGTGAGTGGGCCAGTGTTCTTTGTGGCCAGTAGGGGGCACCATGCAGACATCGGGGGGATTACCCCGGGCTCCATGCCCCCCCACTCCACGTCACTGCAGCAGGAGGGTGCTGTCTTCACCTCCTTCAAACTGGTCACTGCTGGAGTCTTCCAGGAGGAGGGTGAGGAAGTTCTACGGAGAGGAACCCTTATGAAAGGGAGAGCCAATATGTTGTAATATCTGCTTGGCACAGGCAGTCATTGAGATAGTGTGTTGTTATCAGTTGGCTGTATAATGTGTTGTAGCCAAGAGATGTTGGTAGCAGTGGCTTTCAGTGTAAAGCTATAGTCACAATAGGATATGTTGAGCTTCACTAAACACACCATGAGACTTGTCTGACTGGCTTAAATCCTATGAATTCAAAGCACTCCAGGATCTGTTTTGAAATAATGTTTCCATGGCATTGTACTGATCTTTCTCTCTCTCTCTCTCTCTCTCTCTTTCTTTCTTTCTCCTCCTTTGTCAGCTGTAACTGAAGCCCTCATGGCTCCGGCTCAGTACCCAGACTGCTCTGGGACTCGCAATCTCCATGACAACCTGTCAGACCTGCGAGCTCAAGTGGCAGCCAATCAGCGAGGGAGCACGCTGGTGGGGGAGTTGATTGACAGCTATGGGCTGGCTGTGGTGCAGGCCTACATGGGGTACATCCAGGTGAGGAGGACGTCACTGTGAGATGCTTCTTTCAGTTGGGCTGTATTCTATTCGCTTTATTTGGATTCTTAGGTCATATCACATTATAAATGGAGTGGGAAGCATTCCTGTTCAGGTGTTTGTCTTTGTGTAATCTGACGTGTGTGTGTGTGTGTGTGTGTGTGTGTGTGTGTGTGTGTGTGTTATTCCAGTCCAATGCAGAACTGGCGGTGAGAGACATGTTGAAAGAGTTTGCCCGTTGCCGGCGGCAACAAACAGGCTCCCTGGAGGTGGAGGCAGAGGACTTAATGGACGATGGAACACCAATCAGATTGCGGGTCCAGATTAATGAGCACGAGGTGGGTGGAGATCTAATACTAACCATCTAGCATGGCTGGGGCGCCAGATCTGTTTGTACTGGAGCAAACTCCTCTTGCTCTTTCGTGTTTGTCAGGCCTACGAACACGAGAGAAGTGTTGGTTAAAATAGACAGATCTGGCAACCAGTGTGCTACCCACCATCAAGACTGGGCAACAACTACTGTTAATAATGTTAATCAACATTACTGCTCCTTTCTCGTTCCCTCTATCCCTCTCTCTATCCCTCTCTCTATCCCTCTATCCCTCTCTCTATCCCTCTCTCATTCCCTCTATCCCTCTCTCTCGTTCCCTCTATCCCTCTCTCTATCCCTCTCTCTTGTTCCCTCTATCCCTCTCTCTCGTTCTCTCTCTCTCTTGTTATCTTTATCCCTCGTTCTCTCTATCCCTCTCTCGTTCTCTCTATCCCTCTCTCGTTCTCTCTCCCTCTCTCTCGTTCCCTCTATCCCTCTCTCTATCCCTCTCTCTCGTTCCCTCTATCCGTCTCTCTCGTTCCCTCTATCCCTCTCTCTATCTCTTGTTATCTTTATCCCTCGTTCTCTCTATCCCTCTCTCTATCCCTCTCTCTTGTTCTCTCTATCTCTTGTTATCTTTATCCCTCGTTCTCTCTATCCCTCTCTCGTTCCCTCTCTCTATCCCTCTCTCTTGTTCTCTCTATCTCTTGTTATCTTTATCCCTCGTTCTCTCTATCCCTCTCTCGTTCCCTCTCTCTATCACTCTCTCTCGTTCTCTCTATCTCTTGTTATCTTTATCCCTCGTTCTCTCTATCCCTTGTTCCCTCTATCCCTCTCTCTCGTTCTCTCTATCCCTGTATCTCGCTATCGTCCCTCCCAGGGGAGTGCAGTGTTTGACTTCACAGGGACGGGAACAGAGGTGTGGGGGAACTGCAACGCCCCTCGTGCCATCACCTTCTCTGCCCTCATCTACTGCCTGCGCTGCATGGTGGGCCAAGACATCCCCCTCAACCAGGTCAGACATCATTCACATTCTCAATCCACCACAGAACAAAGTCAGTAATGGGAAACATATGCTAGGACCTCTGGTGGGGGATCATGGATACTGCAACGTTGAAGTTTGGGCTCAGTATACCTACAGCTGTAGGTTTCTTTTGTATGGAAGAGTTGTCCTTTAGGTGATATGATCACTTCTAATGACATGTCTGCACTGAATGCAGAATGTGGCCACATAATAATAATAATAATAATAATAATATTTGTATTATTATGATATGTGAAACAGTGTCTCTATATTGAGAATGTATTAATTAAGCCACTGTCTCTCAGGGCTGTCTCACTCCAATCAAGGTCATCATTCCCAGCGGCTCCATTCTCCAGCCTTCCCAGAATGCCGCTGTGGTGGGGGGGAATGTACTGACGTCACAGCGGGTGGTTGATGTCATCTTCCGCGCCTTCGAGGTCTGCGCTGCCTCACAGGTAGGAGAGAGCTGCTACTGGAAAGTCCTGCTACAGTTCCATATGGAGCAATAGTCTTGATGTTTGAGTGTTACCAGCCCTCACTCTCTCGTTTCTTCTCACTCACACTCAGGGTTGCATGAACAATGTGACTTTCGGGAGCGAGGGGAGCGGTTACTACGAGACGGTTGCCGGGGGAGCAGGGGCGGGTCCAGGCTGGACTGGGCGGAGCGGTGTCCACAGTCACATGACTAACACACGCATCACCGACCCAGAGATTCTGGAGAAGAGGTGGGTGGAGGATTTATAATAGAGGCTTTAACCTTCTACAGTGAGAAAGGCAATGACTTAACATTCAGTTCCATAGTAGTTGTCTTGCAATCATTTCTTCTGTCCTGTTGATCTGATTCTCAGGTACCCTGTGGTTCTGGAGCACTTCTCCCTGCGGCCCGGCTCGGGGGGTGCAGGGGAGTACCGTGGAGGAGACGGGGTGATCCGGAAGCTCCTGTTCAGGAATAAGGTGGTCCTGTCAGTTCTGACAGAGAGGCGCTCCACCCGACCCTATGGTCTCCATGGTAATCTCTCACCTATGACCTCTCCAATGACCTTTATTAGTATGATAATGTCTGTGTAGTTTTGATTGAGTAGCTGTCTGTTGTTTTGTACCGCCATGTCTTCCAGTCATAACATCTTCTATGGTTTGTTGTTCACTGTATTCTGTTCTCTCTCTCTTAGGGGGTGGCTGTGGGGCATCAGGCCTGAACCAGCTCCACAGAGCAGATGGAAGGGTTCTCAACCTGGGGGCCAAGACCACTGTGAGCCTGGAGCCTGGGGTGAGACTAGACTACTGTCATGGCTGTCGGAGTTTGTCTGTGTGGCACATCTGCATGGGCCTGTTGGTGTGGTGTACTGCCCACTATGGGCCTGTTAGTGTTGTTGCATTGTACTCGTGTTCAGGCTTGTCTTTTGTTCTGAGTGTGTGTGTTGATTGACCATCTGTGTGTTTCTTTGTTGCAGGATATGTTTTGCCTGTACACACCTGGCGGAGGTGGATATGGTGAGGAGGACAAGCAAACAGCTGGGGATGGAAGACTCCTTAAAAAGTGCAGGCGCTTCAATGACAACTTCTCCGAGAGGGGCAGTGTGTTTGAGTATCGCATGGCACAGGAGGGTGTATGAGAACAGGCGACAGGCCAGAGCTGGAGGGGAAAGAGACACAGTTCCACTAAGAAGATGAGAGATGTGCTGAAAAACTCCAAAGATGAAGGCTGGAGAGAGCTTTTAAAATGCTAATGCGTTCATGTCCAGGTTTTTTTAGGCCTTGAACAATGCCTTTTTTCATGTCTGTAGTCAACAACCCATACCACAGTGTTTAAAAGGATGCTAGTGGTATGTCCTTTACAGTACTTCTGAGTTTGCACAGAGACAAACATGGAAATTGTTTCACCGGTAGGGGAGTTAATGAAACAAGTTGAATCCTCTGAAGACAGTAGACCTTTAGGCCTAGATTCAGTCAGGTCAAGGGTTAACCTGACCTGTCAACAGTATCGTTTGTTGTATTTTCCTTTAAGCTTAGGCAACACAGTGTGTTAAAGCTATCTGTAGACATCTAGTCTACGCTCTTCTAGACTAGTCTGCTGCCTCTCACCACAACTGATTAGAAACAGGATGTAAAAGCAACACTAGATTATACAGTTGTATGGCTTCAAGGGTGCGAACTAACTAGACTTGAAACATTACTCTTCAAATCTGTTGAGGTGTAACGAAGACTAGCCGACCTTTGGATCAGATGTATACAGTAAATCGCTGCATTGGATTTGTTCTGTGTGGAACTTTGATTTTCATTCCATTATTATACAACTAGTTTGGAGATGGATACATGCAGTTGTGATACCAATTGACTACATTTGAAAGCTTGCCATTTATTTATTGAAAAATGACGCCATTTAAAACATTCATGAGGTTTTACAGTAGCAGTGTGAGCACAGCCCTGACAACAGGGAGCATCTCAATTGCATACTCTCCTTCTCAAAACTCATTGCTCATCCAATGGGTTGAGGCATCAAGGAATATCCATTTGAGTCTCCCAGAGAAGCAAGGAAAGTAGTTATCAAAATTCACACACACACAAAGCCAAAATGTCTGACCCCTCTGGTTTGCTGTTCTTGCACTGCCACCCTGTGTTCAGAACACCACATGACACAAAATAATAATGAGTACAATGATTGCGCTCACAGGCCTCAGTTACAACACTAACCCCTGCATGGTGCCTAGGTTTACAGTATCCCCTCAAACTAAAGCCCCGACCCCAATATGAATTCCAGGGTGTTCTGGGAGATTAGGAGACACAGCAGGAGTGTTTGAGAGGGGGGGGGGGGGGGGTCAGGGGAAGGGGTGCAGGCATGCATGCATGGAGACTAGATTGAGAGATAGTGAGCATTGCTGTTCCAGCAGCAGGAGGTTGGAGTGGTGTGGGACAGCGGATCAAAGACAAGAAAATCACAATTCCTGTGGTAAAAATGTTGGTCACACCCAAAGAGCAAGTCTGCCTCTCCTTGTCACCACTGAGCACTCACCCACGCTTGGGTTGAGAGACAGGGTGGTAGCTACAGCCCTGACTGACATAGGATATCTGCCTACGCATCAGGAAATACTACTCAATCGGCAGTTTTGTATACAGTTAACCTTTTAAATAGCTCTTTTAAAAATGGGTGAAATAGATCAAATTGTAGACATGACTCCAGTCTAGAAGTTATCCTTCACAGTATACAAATAAGCCCTTTAGAGCTGACTGGGGGATTGAAGCTCAACTTTTGTCAACTGAAAATAGAGACACAGTAAGATCAAATTGTCTTGTAACACTGGCACAGCTCTAAAGAACAAGGAATACAAGGTATTTGACTGAACTTTGACAAGGAACGTTAACGCTGAACCCATTAACACTGACAACTTTACTCAAGTCAGGAACAAACACTTAATTTGGGTTGCACCATCTGAACAAACACAACTTCACTGGAATAAAAGGGGGGTGATCCACTGGTCTCTAAAGCAATGAGACAAGATGACCAACACACGCACACAAAGACAAACAGCTCACTCTTCACTTTGAGGTTTAGAAAACCTCACTTTGTTTTCCTACTTGAGGCTCTCGGCACTGGACGAGCACAATGTTGAACAGCACCCTGCCTCTTCCTACATTGACACTCAAAAGAGTGGGGAAAAAGTCATACCCTGTAAAAGATAAGTAAACTTTTTCAATAATGCTCTTTCCATAACCTGGCTTGATGTGCAGTTCTACAATTAAATCTTAAATACAACCATAAAGACAGGAGGGGAAGAAAAAAAGAAATCCACTGAAAAACATTGAATAGTTGCAACAAAGAATTCTTAAAAGAAAATTAACATATACAATAGTGAAAACAAATCCCTGTATTAAGACGGAGGTAAACAGTGGTTATATTTGAGGTAAATATTAGTGGTTGTATGGTCGAGTTAGATGTTAGTAGCACATTTGAATGTACAATTGTCTTCTGTAAACATTTAATACTATGACCTGTCAATTAGAAGTGACAGATTGATAGGGTGGACACATTTCTAGCCATGAGTTAAGCTTGTACGAATAGGTCAGTAGTATCCTTGCATTGCACTTACAATATATTTGGTGCTGGTTTGATTTGACAGTCATAGTCAATAATGGGGATGACGCCTGAGAGGGGGCCCACTCTGTAGGGTATACTGACCAGCAGGCTGGTGAGACGACTGATTGGGCGGACCCAGCGCATCAAACACACTCTTATTGGGCGGTACTGACTGGAGCATAGCGTCCAAGTCCATAATGAGGGGAGGGCGCCCGCTGGGTAAGAGGGGCCAGTAGGCATGACCTACAAAATGGCTGGATGTGACAGGAGACCCCCCATAGCCATACAGAGGCATCCCTAGTGGAATCAGAGGGCCCCCATTAAAACGCATGCTGGGCGGGGCCACAGCGTTGGGCGGTGTGTACTTGGCATACGAGGTGGGCAGCTCCCAGGGAGGTGCGGAGACTCTGCGGGCAGACTTGTGTGGAGGGAGTCTGCAGTCCTCGTACCCATCTGATCCCGCCTCTCCCTCAGGCACCCGCTTCCCTCCCTGCGACACGCCCCTCCAGTCCTCATCGGAGGAGGAGGAGGCGGGGCTGGCGGAGCTGGCTGAGGCGCTGCGGGCAGTGGAGGAGTAGCGAGGGTGTGGACGAGTGTGGAGCTCCACCCCCCAGCAGTCCCTGCCAGGCTCTCCTGCAGCGCTGGCCGGCCTCAGGCTGTGGAGGAGGGAGTCAATGGCAAAGGACGAGTCCAGCTTGGGCCGGTACAGCTCCTCCTGAAGGGGGGAGTGTTGTCTGGTGGGAAAGGGGGGTAGAGCAGTGACAAGTGGGCCTGGGGGTAGAACAGTGACTGGTGGCGGTGGGGCCGGGGGCTCTGCGTCTGGCTTATGTTGGTGCCCATGCAGGATGTAAGGGGCGAGGTCCTGGGCGAAGATGGTCTCATCCTGGCGCGACACGGCAGTGTTCTGTCTCTTGAGGAGCTCCAGAGGCACCCGGCTCTCCTCCACAGTCCAGAAGTTGCCCTTCCCCTGGGGCTTACCAGGATCCTTCAATACCTACAGGGACCGGGAGTGACAGACAGCAGTGAGATCAAGAGTATAGTACAACCTGAAAACCAGTCAGACAGGATTGCCCCAGTTTCACAAAACTCAGAATTAGCTAGAATGATTTACTTGATCTAAAGTTTCATGAAGCACTGCAGTGACTCTTGGTAGGCTACAAATAAAATGTATTCTGTATTTATTTGGACAGTGAAGCTTAAACTTAATTTCTCTCAATACTCCAGCATTTGGGATCAATTGTTTTATATACAGTATGAGGCGACAGAGCGTCACCTTTTATTTAGGGTATTTTAAAATAAAAAAAATTCTGTTTAGAAATAAAAAGCACTTTTTGTATTGAGTCCCCCCATTTGAAGAGTCATAAGTATTTGGACAAATAGTCAAAAGTTTAGTATTTGGTCCCATATTCCAAGCACGCAATGACTACATCAAGCTTGTGACTCTACAAACTTGTTGGCAGCATTTGAAGTTTGTTTTGGTTGTGTTTTTTGGAATATGTTTTGCCCAATAGAAATTAATAGTAAATAATGTATTGTGTGCACAAAGATCATGCCCCCAAAACATGCTAACCTCTCACCATTGTCAATAACAGGGGATGTTAGCATTTTGGGGGGGGGGGGGGGGGGGGGGTGATATTTGCTTCCAACTTTCTCATTCATCATTATTTACAATTAATTCAATGATAATCTGTAGTCACAGTAGCATCCATTTAGAAGTGTTTAGAAACATTCTTATTTACAATAAAAGTGACTCCAAAACATTATTTTACCATTAATTAATTACACATGTCTAGTCACAAGCTTGATGTAGTCATTGCCTGCTAGGAATTTGGGACCAAATACTGACCTTTTGACTACTTTAATACATGGCACCTTCCAATGGGGGGGGGGTGTAGATACTTAATGCTTTCATTTCTAAGCAGAAAAACAAGTATGAAAATACCCTCACAAAAGGTGACATTCTGTCCTGTCGCCTCATATAAAACATTTGATCTCAAATAAAAAATGCTGAAGTATAGAGCTGAATTAAAAGTTTTTGCTTCATTGTCTAAAGAAATACAAATGGGAGAGTATACTTGCTTGTAGGTTGTTTGGATTTTAGAATCAAAAATGCCTTTTTGAGCCCACTGATTGACATACCAATAAAGACCCCTAATAAGACACACCTTAACAAAGCAGTCATAGGAAGAGAGGTTGTGTCTCACTGAGTCCCGCCAGCCCTTGTAGTTCCCTTCGAAAAAAGGGAAAAGTGTACTAATCTCCTTTAGAATCTGGGGAGAGAGAAGGGAGTCAATTTACTTCAATTGGTGTCTGCATTAAAACAGACAAATTAACCGACTATATTAAGATATGTACGATTTAACACACCACATGTTTGTAGGCATACATTTAACTAATCATTCACTGTCATCATGCAGCATTTTCATAGGCCTAGAATAAATAACCTAAGATACACTGTAGGACTGCACAGAGAGCAATCCTTGACCATACTTCTTATCAACTCAACCCACTCCAGCTGATACATCTCAGTGTCTGGTTTCACTGTATGCTGCTATCCTTAACAAAACAAACCAAGAAAAGCATGGCAGTGTTACTACTCTGTTAAGCGTCAAATGATTGTCCTGTTGGTTTAATGCAATTGAACTGCATATCCCTACCCCAACAAAGACAGTTTTTTTTTACTTATCATAAGAGAACATCCCCGATTAGAAATTGAGTTTTAAAATAATTAAAAGCCATTTAACCTTTATTTTCGGAAACTTAAATACTATATTAAAATAACCATCATTTAATAGACAAAACTGACACATAACCATGCATAATTTGGCCAAAATTGACACAACCGTTCGTAATTAGGGCCAAAATGTACCATTCTAAATTCGCATGTCCACACACAAACTCACTTTACCTCAGACAAAGTAAGCTTCTTCTCTGGAGAGTTTTGGATGACCATGGTAATCATTGCGAGGTAGGAGTAGGGTGGTTTGGGGTAGCGCTGATAGTTCTTTTTCTTTCCACTTTTCGCATTTTTCTCTTCGTCCCAAGATTTCTCCTGGTCTAGCGGCGTCGCTTTATCCATGGGCGCTGAGACCAGGCTGAATTGGTAAAGGGCAGGCTTCTCGAGCCGTGGAGGCTGTCGGACTGGCGCCTGGATTGGGCAGTAGGGCCAGTGTTGGGCTGGAGAGCTCCGCGCTGTGTTGCTCAGAGGATGGATCTGGAAGTCAAGTTGATGATCTTGGTGGCCTTCCAGGCTAGGACAGTGCAGGTAGAGAGCGGGTGGTGCCAGCATGCTCTGACCCCCCCAGTGCTTTGTCATGCTGATCAACCTGGGGGCAGATCGGGCTGCACGGTCGGAGAGGGAGGGAGTCGGCCCTTAACCCCTGGCAGACTGCTGGCTCCAGGCCGCTGGCTGGCTACCTATTTGAAGAGCAAACAATTAACAGTTTCATGTAAATCCCGCTGTGTAATCGATAAGAGAATGGAGCGCTATCTGCGGGCAGAATGACTGATCGCCCCGGGCGGCTAGGGAGGGTCTGTGTGTGAGAAAGAGACAGTAAACCTGTAAATAACCCCTCGGACAAACAACATGCCACTTAGCACACAGCGTTAATTTTGGTAATCCGCTCCAAAACTTTTACGCATCAGGTGCGCACAGGAGTGAGCTTCTTATATCCGCAGAGAGAAACATCCAAATGTTTTTATTTATATATCAGTCCACTGGAATGAATTGAATCATTAGCCCCCCTTACACAATGTGTTGGGGATCATAGTGAGAAAGGTACCCCCAACCTCCATCTCATTCCCTTCATTTTTAAAACTTGCTTACAGTAAACACAGATTGTGACGTTCCAATGCCACTACATCAGTCGCCAGCGTGCCCCATATAAAAGGGGTGAATTGAGAGCGGGGAGAAGTAGAACGAGAGGGTCCCACAAAGCAGATTGAAAAATAAACCAAGAGGTATTTTTTGTGAGGCTTTCATTTCATTCAATATACATAGGACCGCTAATATACAAATATTGAGGGATTAACACCCTGGCCCACTAAAACACATACTGACGGAAGACAGAGAAAATGTCAACTGAAAGATTACCTCATTAATTGTGTTGCTGATTTGTTATAAATTGTCAACACCGGACAAAATCTAATCGATCACATTTGTCAATAGTAACTGCCCGATTAAGATCCTGTATACCATATTTATTAGAAGGATAATATAATCGAATTATTTAAATATGGTAGATGTTGCATAGTCGGAGAAAACAAACAGTAGGCAGACTAGGCACTGGTATAGCCTACGTGGTGTCAGCAGAATTAGGATCGATGTTCGTATTCAAGAGTAAATACACATTTTTGAGAGTTCTCAAAAACCCAGGGACCGTGCAGGAGCGCACCGGGTTGAGGGTGTATTGCGCACAGTAGGAAGTCCCTTGAGAATATGCAGTGCAGGTCCAAAGAGATTAGTTTCTTTTGTGTAAATTAATGTAGTGTTAATGCCATAGCCCCTACCTCTCAGCAAAACAAGTTGGATTAGCCAGATTGACCCCGTCTCGTTCCTGGGATTGCCTACTATTCAGCATGTGAGGAAGACAATGGAAGATTGAACACCATCCATGGTCGCCAAGTGATGGGGACATTCGCACCTTGTAAATACGAGCTATTGTCCGATTTATGCACAGGTTCAATTTAAATATAGGCTATGCAGAAGCCGTTACATGACACATTATTATGAAGGCTGTCTAACCAAGGGAACATTTTAATTCATTAACTCTGACAGTTAGGCAGACCAATATGGGGAGAAATTTGCACTTTCAAACAAAACTGCAAGTAATAAATACGTGTTGCCTACAATATGTGAAAGTGGCAAAGCGCGTTTTACCCTGTTGAGTATCTCAGGTAAACTAGGCCTGACGGGTTTTTTTATGTCTTCGATCTTACGGTGTAGAAATGAGCAGTCAAATGTTTCAGATCAGATATTGGAGTGAAGATGCTATCGAAAAGGTACAGGAGACCGTCGTACATTCATGCTGTCCTCACCTGGCTAGCAATCGCCTGGTACACGGTCTAATTGCTCCAATGTGACCTCTCGTTTCCAATTAGTTGTAATCGACCAACTCTTCCTGCTTCCTATTATGAATTGTGTTTTGACAGGCATTCCATGCAAAACACAATTTCAGAGTACTATGAAACTAAATATGTTTGGTTATTTGGGTATTTATAGAAGAACAATGTGATATAGTTTATAAAGACTAACTAATATTTTATAGTCTGCTGTTCAGAAACTTGTTAGGACATGTATGTACATTTGAGTAGACATGTTCAGGCCAAAATCAATACTTCAGTATTGCTCCCTGATGACTATTAAAATTAGAAAATGAAGGATAATAGATTATACAGTGCCCTACTTAATTAATGGGACAGTGAAGCATGTTTTTCTTATTTTGGCGCTATACTCCACAAGTTTGGATTTGAAATTACTATGAGGTTAAAGTCCATACTGTCAGCTTTAATTGGATGGTATTTTCATCCGTATCACGTGAACCGTTTAGAAATCACCGCACTTTTTGTACATAGTCCAGCCAATTTAGGGGACCAAAAGTATTGGGACAAATTCACTTGTACTTATATTAAAGTAGTAAAAAGATAAGTATTTGGTCCCATATTCATAGCACGCAATCAAATCAAATCAAATGTATTTATATAGCCCTTCTTACATCAGCAGATATCTCAAAGTACTGTACAGAAACCCAGCCTAAAACCCCAAACAGCAAGCAATGCAGGTGTAGAAGCACGGTGGCTAGGAAAAACTCCCTAGAAAGGCCAAAACATAGGAAGAAACCTAGAGAGGAACCAGGCTATGAGGGGTGGCCAGTCCTCTTCTGTCTGTGCCAGGTGGAGATTATAACAGAACATGGCCAAGATGTTCAAATGTTCATAAATGACCAGCATGGTCAAATAATAATAATCACAGTAGTTGTCGAGGGTGCAGCAAGTCAGCACCTCAGGAGTAAATGTCAGTTGGCTTTTCATAGCCGATCATTAAGAGTATCTCTACCGCTCCTGCGGTCTCTAGAGAGTTGAAAACAGCAGGTCTGGGACAGGTAGCACGTCCGGTGAACAGGTCAGGGTTCCATAGCCGCAGGCAGAACAGTTGAAACTGGAGCAGCAGCACGGCCAGGTGGACTGGGGATAGCAATGAGTCATCATGCCAGGTAGTCCTGAGGCATGGTCCTAGGGCTCAGGTCCTCCGAGAGAGAGAAAGAAAGAGAGAATTAGAGAGAGCATACTTAAATTCACACAGGACACCGGATAAGACAGGAGAAGTACTCCAGATATAAAAACTGACCCTAGCCCCCCGACACAAACTAATGCAGCATAAATACTGGAGGCTGAGACAGGAGGGGTCAGGAGACACTCAATGACTACATCCAGCTTGGTACTCTACAAATTTGTTGGATTCACCTTGTTTGGTTGTGTTTGAGATGATTTGATGCCCAATAGAAATTAATGGTAAATAGTGTATTGTGTTATTTTGGAGTCAGTAAAGAACAAATTCTTATTTACAATGATGGCCTACACCGGCCAAACCCAGACGATGCTGGGCCAATTGTGCGCTGCCCTATGGGACTCCCAATCACGGCCGGTTGTGATACAGCCTGGATTCGGACCAGGGTGTCTGTAGTTATGCCTCAAGCACTGAGATGCAGTGCTTTAAACCGCTGCTTTCACTCTGGAGAACATGCATCCTGTTTGCAACAACACACTAAAGTAATACTGCAAAAAATGTGTCAAAGCAATTCATTTTTTGTCCTGAATGCAAAGTGTTATGTTTGGGGCAAATAAATGGATTGGAGCTAAGCACAGGCTAAATCCTAGAGGAAACCTGGTTCAGTCTGCTTTCCACCAGACACTGGGAGATTAATTCACCTTTCAGCAGGACAATAACTTAAAATACAAGACCAAATCTAAACTGGAGTTGCTTACCAAGAAGACAGTGAACGTTTCTGAGTGGCCAGTTTTGACTTAAATCTGCTCGGAAATCTATGGCAAGACCTGAAAATGGTTGTTTAGCAATGATCAACAACCAATTTGACAGAGCTTGAAGAATTTGAGAAGAATAATGGGCAAATGTTGCACAATCCAGATGTGGAAAGCTCTTAGAGACTTACCCAGAAAGACTTACAGCTGTTATCGCTGCCAAAGGTTATTCTAACATGTATTGACTCAGGGGGTAACGGAATTGAATTTATTAAATCAAGATATATGTTGTATTTTTAATATTTTTTTATAAATGTTTGAATTTTTCTTCCACCTTGACATTACAGAGTATTTTGTGTAGATCATTGACAAAAAATGACAATTAAATCCATTTTAATCCCACTTTGTATGACAACAAAATGGGGGAAAAGTCAAGGGGTGTGAATACTTTCTGAAGCCACTGTAATCCTTTTAAGCTTCTCTGAGATACTCCCCGATACTGAGATGGACTAAAGAGAGTAGGTTTAGTCCTGCTGGGAGAGAGGAGTCGCTGTCTTTGTCCCTCTGAAGCTTTCCAATAAAGGGACAAATTCCATGTCTGAATCATCTACAGACCTTTCAAATACATTCTCAGTCAGGATGCACAATCCTCTGGTTTGGATAAGACTAAGACAAAATCTTTAGTTTGAGAAACAGAAATGGAGGGCACTGCACAGCATGGATGATCCACATGAACAATAACCATGCAATCCCAACATCCTATTTAAGTTATCTTGAATCGGTACACATCATGAGATAATGGCAAACCTTCCTTTTCCTGAGCCTCCTCTAGACAATGTTGCTTCAACAAGCACAGTCAATAAAATATCATTTCCCCACCGATCACAAAACAATTGAGAAAACACATAATTCAGGATGCATCATTCCTAAAGTGAAAAACAACAAGAGAAGCATCCCATTCTCTGTGCTGCTTACCTAGTTGTGTTGCTTTAAAAAAAAACATGTTGCTACCATGTTGTTGTCATGTTGTGCTGCTACCATGCTGTGTCTTCATGTGTTGCTGCCTTGCTATGTTGTTGTCTTAGGTCTCTCTTTATGTAGTGTTGTGTTGTCTCTCTTGTCGTGATGTGTGTTTTGTCCTATAAAATATATATATATAAATATTATTTTTTGTAAAAAAAAATTATCCCAGCCCCTGTCCCCGCAGGAGGCCTTTTGGTAGGCCATCATTGTAAATAAGAATTTGTTCTTAACTGACTTGCCTAGTTAAATAAAGGTTAAATAAAATAAAATAAAAAATCTGTGTCCAAACCTCTGCAGAATGTTACTCCAGTGTTGACCAGGAAGGTCAGCAGAGGTCAACAGATTACTGAGTCATCATTGTCTGTGGGTCTCAGTAGCAGATCGTCTTGGCCTGGGAGTTTCCCCAGGATTATCTATCAGTCCAACCAACCCCGAGCTGTCAGTGGACCCGTCACATAAACAGAATAGGCCTACATTTTAAACAAATTTCAGGTCAAATATAGCACATGTTAGCTAGATCTCTTCAGGTGTGTTCTCTTCATTATCTGATAGATACAATACCCTCCACTTTCACTATTGTAAAATATAACACACCTATATTTTTTTTCTAGTGGTTAGAGCCTTGGGCCAGTAACTGAGAGGTTGCTGGATCGAATCCCCGAGCTGACAAGGTAAACATCTGTCGTTCTGCCCCTGAGCAAGGCAGTTAACCCACTGTTCCCCGCACTGAAGACGTGGATTCAGAGGGGTTGGGTTAAATGCGGAAGACACATTTCAGTTGAATGCAATCAGTTGTACAACTGACTAGGTATCCCTCTTTCCCCTTTCTATGAAGCATGAGAAGGAGTGGACTACAGTATTTTTCATACAGCTGTTCTTTTGAATGATTTTAAAGTGGTGGTGTGGTCCCGTGTGGCTCAGTTGGTAGAGCATGGCGCTTGCAACGCCAGGGTTGTGGGTTCAATTCCCACGGGGGGACCAGGGTTCAATTCCCACGGGGGGACCAGGATGAATATGTATGAACTTTCCAATTTGTAAGTCGCTCTGGATAAGAGCATCTGCTAAATGACTTAAATGTAAATGTTAAATGTAAAGGGAAATGTCAGAAAATGTGAGACTAAGTTTAGATAGCTAGGATTTTGTTGTCAAATAGTTTGGTGAAGGTCATTTTACTGTACAGTTACAGTTGATATGCATTGTATGTCACATAATAAATATTGCACTAGGCTCACAGTATTTTAATTTATAGGGTTTGGTCTGAGCAATGTCGTCCTCTTGTGGCACCTTTCAATGACAACAGCCGATGTTATGTTTGAATCAGATGGCGTGTCAAGTGGAGATGAGAGTGAGAAGAATTGGATTACAGTGGAAAATGCAAAAGGAAATAAGAGAAGTGAATTGCTAGTGGACTCTAGACTCCAAGCGTAGTTATGACAATTTTTAGGTCGGAGTAAAGGTTTTGGATCGATGTTGTTACCTGGGAGATCCGATTGAAGTCTATAGAAATTGTGGTTTGAGGTGGCGTCGATGAGAGTAACGAGAGGTGTGCACTTTTTGTTGTGTGTATCTTTGGAACAGAAGGAGCGTGCTCTGCGCCTCAAGAAGATATCGGATTGGAATGTGACGTGTGTGGCTCTTCGAAGCAGAGCGCATATCAAGGGTGTTATCTCTGGGGTGGCACTAGAAGTGAAATCAAAGGATATATGTGAAGAATTGGATCAAGTGGTTGGTGCACACCGACTGACCCGCGAAGTAGATGGCGCGAAGAAGCCCACTCCATCCATTCTATAGTTTAAAAAAACGAAGTCTCTTCTCCCTTCACCTGTGTATTTTGATTTTATGAGATACCCTGTGAGAGCCTTCATGCCCAAACCCACGCAGTGTGATAAATGCAAAATATTTGGTTACGTGTATGTAGATGGGCAGGGTATCGTATGCCAGCTGAGCCAATTTTTTATTTTACCTTTATTTAATTAACTAGGCAAGTCAGCTAAGAACAAATTCTTATTTACAATGACGGCCTACCCCGGCCAAACCCTAACACGCTGGGCCAATTGTGCGCCACACTATGGGTCTCCCAATTACGGCCAGTTGGGATACAGCCTGGAATCAAACCAGGGACTGTAGTGACGGCTCTAGCACTGCGATGCATTGCCTTAGACCACTGCGCCACTCGGGAGGCTTCTGCTGTAATTGCGTTGGTGAACATGCACCCGAATTTCTGAAGTGTCCTGTTAGGGCGAAGGAGACTGAGGCGGTAAGAATATGGACTGTCCAGCATGTCCTATCCGGCGGCGGTGAGAAGAGTGGAAGAAAGGAGTGAAGTTTAAGAAATAATGTTAATAGGAGTAGAGAATCCAGATAATATTAATTGTCAGAGGGATCCTGACATGTTGCATGTTAAGAAGGTGGACTTTAGCGTTAATTGCATTGGTTATCATCTGCACAGGGCAAACAAGAGGACATCTAAGAAAATAGGTATTGTGAGTGCGGCTGAGCATTTTGTTGGGACTGTGGTATTTTTTTTTTTTTACAGCAGAGGCATTACAAGGAATGCTGCCGATGAATGCTCCATCTTCACATGCACCTAAGCCTGTTTATGGATGGGATTTTAACTGTGACTGAAGGAGTGAGATGTTTTTTATTTTGTATAACCTCGTGTTCCCACCCCATCCCGCAATGAAATATATTTTGTTTCAATACCCGGTGCAGTAGATGGCGGCAATAGACCTACACCAATAGGTGTATTCTGCCAAACAACCTTAAAAAGAAAAAGAAGAAGAAGAAGAATATGACAGCGCAGCGGTTGTTATGGAGAAGCATTTCCCCTGAAGGCTGGAGAAACATTGGAGAGCTGGCGTTGGGGACAGAAAGCAGCTGATCGGTTTCAGACGGGCTGAGAGCACGAGCTCGCGCTTCTGTCAGACTGAATGAACTCCATAGGTAAGCAACGAGACAGCAACATGCTTTGTTTTTCATCGCCAATACATTTGAAAGTCGACATTTGAGCTACGCAAAGCAAACTTTTACCGTGACTGAATGAGGTCAGGTAAGTGAGTTGTGTTAGCAGCCTAGCGATAGCTTGGCTTCCTAATTAATTTGCATGGCAGGCATTACAAAATGGCAATGACGCACAGGTTGGCCACGGAGAGCGGTAACGTATGTTTGATGTAGCAGGTAGTTTATGATAAGCGACGTAGAAACGTTTGTTGATAACCAAATTTAATTTAGTACGTCAGAACCAGCTGCATAGGTTTTGTGACTGGAGGATTAGATTTAGACTTTTGGCTGAACTAGATAGCTACCTAGCTACTTACTGCGTCTAGTGTAACCTGGCACCTAGCATGCTAAACTAGTCTCTTACCTGAGGCGTGCTAGTTAAATCTGCTAACATCTACACACAGTGAAACAGATTTTTCATAATGATTCTGCTTGCTTACTATTCAAAGTTTGTAATGTATTATTCAGTCATCAGACATTTCCTGTTATTTTAGGAGGATAACTTGTTACATGATTGTAGACAGTTGTTATCATGTTCAATTCATGCAACAAGTTACTTGCATTTTTCAGTAGGCTAGCACTGCAAGACTGTTGTTTTGCCAGGTACCAAGTAAAGAAGCATAGATAGATGTATACATTTTAATGCCTTACTTTAGAAATTCAAGTCTATTGCATTTATGTATTTTGTCCATGCGTTCTTTTCCAGGTCTGACTGTATGAAGTGTTAGTGTATTATATTTGTGTGTGTCAAGGACCAACAGGATATCAGGCTTAGAATTTACGTTATAAGAATGACACAGCCTTGTAAATGACAAACGCACTTTGCACCTTATGTCGGCTTTCCCTACACTTAATGTCCGTGCTGCTAAAATTTATGATACTGGTCATAGTTGTTCCTATTTCCTTGGATTTGCATAAGTTAGCATTTGATTTTGTTTTCATGAAGAAACAGTCTATTGAAAGAGAGGAAGCAGGTCACATTTCTTATTGTACTTTAGAGAGATCTGGCAGAGGAGAGGTAGAGGTTACATCTACTGCATGAGCTTGAGTAGCGCACACTGCTGCACTCACATGTGTACACTATCTAAGATTCTGGAGATTAACACAATAGCTTAGGCCACATTGCAACATGGTACACACACTGGCCTACGTAAACTTCTGCTCTGTGGCTGACTTGTGTTTGGTTGACTTTAAATCTTGCTAACTCTTTTGAAAGAGGGTCTAAGGTCTTTATGTTGTCTGAACAGTACAGATTTCATACAGCAAGGAGAGAGAACCATACCTAACCAAACGTCTTATCCAACCATAGGATAAACAATACTAGCTCTGCTTTTCTCTGCCTATCAATGGAGGCCTAACTGCTGGGGACAATGTTCAGTTTTCAGAGGAGCCATATAGTGTAGCCTTCACAAATCTTGCTGTCACTTATCCATCTCTAACTACTGTATAGCCTAATGATAAGACAGTGAGACGGTTGGGCTGATAAGCCTTGAAGGAGTTTATAACTACTGCACCCTGACTTTGACATTTCCTCTTCATTTTTTGCCACCTACTGAACGGAACCCATTAAAATATTGCCTTTGGGTCTGTCTCCCTCCTGCCTTCCCATTCCTCTTTATTTCCATCACTGTCTTTCCTCCACATCCTCTTGCCTTAATTTCCCTCTGCTCTCCCGTCTGTCTTTCTCCGTCTGTCTTCCCCTGTAGCCTCAGAAGGCTGAGTGATTATGGCTAAAGGTCACTCCAGTCCACACATGATAGGACTTCTGAAGTGTCATGTGTTAGTTGCTCATTAAACCATTTTAAAGCTGGGGGGGGGGGGGGGGGGCTTTTGGAAAATTGACCAGGAGATTAGACAACTGGGCAGTAGTTCAGGTGGCAGGATCATTTCAGAACACCATTGATTCAGCATTGTTAGCCTATATAAAAGCCAGGGACACAATGTACATGGGGTTGGTTCTTCCTGTCCTCTGATGGAACAGGAATGCTATTTAGGCCCAAGCTAAATCTAGCCATCTATATGTTGCTGGATTTATCATTATTGCCTATAAGGCTGCTTTAATCAGATTTCAAACCCATTTTTAGATTAAATTTGTCTCCCTAACCAATACTTAGGCCTGTTTGTTACTAAGCCTCGGCCTATGTGGAACACAGGTTCACAGTAATCCCTGTTTTTGGCCTATAAAGTCCCTTTGAATACCTTACTCTGTAACTCATATATGCACAAATGTGTAAGTCATTTGCTTTTTCTCTTGGGGACTAAACCACACCAAACAAATATTTTTGTGTGAGTATTCATAGTGAGGGCCAGTCACTGAGTGATTTGTTCCACAGAACCACCGGCCCTCCCTGTCCAGGCTGAGTCATTGACACGGTGGCTCATGTTAAAAGTTCCAAGCATTCACCGACCAATCTCAAAGTACACTGATGATACATGAAGAATGCAGATGAGCAAACTAGGCCACACAGAAGCCTATAAGCTGATAGTGTGCACTACTGAGGTAGAGAGGAGATTCAGCAACACTTGGAGGACAATGCAATCAAATAAAAAGCTTCTTTATTTAAAAAAGTAGAACCAACGCATTTTGACTTTTGGCCTCCAGGGGTTTTTTCCACTCCTGCCGGTGATGCCCAAGCTGACGCATTCCTATACAAACTTGAATACTTACAGGGTAGGGTTAGGGAGTGACATGTCAAACTTTCAGTAGGCCTACCTAGTGGCACCCATTTTTAAAAGGTATGATAAACTGTCATCTGCTTGCTGCCAGAAGACAGTTTGTTTTACTCTGGTATGCCTGGTTGCATACATGAACTGAGATACAGGAGAGAGCGTCCCTCCCAGTAAATTATCCTTGATTTCATCTTCCCTATGCTATTGACTCTATTAAAGGCCCAGTGCAGTCTATATCTAGTTGTTCCTGTGTTTTTGTATCATATTGTACAACAGCTGATGAAACGAATACTGTAAAAGTGTGAATAAATTAGTTCAGTGTTATTTCCTGATAGTTGCTGGTTGAAAAACAATCTACACAGGAACTTCAAATCAGCAGGTTTCCATGGTGACATTACCATACGTTAAATTGGCTAATAGACCAATAATGAGTTCCAAACCTCTGCCAGTAACAACTTGTTTTCAGTTTTCCCCTCCCCACTAACACCACTCACAGACAGTCCTGGCAAAATACTTGTTTGAGAAATATTTTTTGCTAAAAAGCCATTTTTGCCCATTTTAATGGAAATCTATTGCAGTAAAGTACTTAATTGTTACCCAGAAATAATTTGACGTTGATATAAAACTGCTGCGTGGGGACTTTTTAATAGCCACACAACCCTCACACACTCTTTCTTGCAGGTAGTCATTTCTGTGGAGGAGGGTTGGGGTGGAGCCAGTCTTCGGCAAGAACAAGCTGTGAGGTTCAGTTTAAGGGGTGGGAGGTTCTGTGTGGAGTAGAGCGAGGAGTGCGTTCTCACTGCTTTTTTAATGTTCTCTGAGTTTAGAAGACACCGTGGCTGTTATTGAACTGAATCTCCTGTGGGCCTGTCTGCTCGGCTAAAGCACATATACTGTTCTGTCTCTGTTCCAGACTTGCTCGCTGTTCGACTGACTGGCTGCGACTTGGTTTGTTTTATTTGAACTACAACAGATGAGCAATGATGTCCTTCCTTCCTAAAAGCTCACTCTGCAACTAACTCTATAAAGGACTGTGTACACACAGGGTCAAAGTTCAGCGATAGGTGCCTACATGTTTCCTGTCCCCAGGAGAGGCTTGAGATCATATCTATGGTTTGTTATGTAATTCAACTATCACTTTCAAAATGACTTATGAACCACCAGGTGGTTATATTCACATAAATATGAGCATGCTCTCTTCCTATCCTTGTCAGATTTTGATTTGATCAGTTGATATCTAGTTGACTATTCTACTGGCTATCCAGGGTGAAATTAGACACTTTGTGTAGGTTTCATGGAAATTGAACAAGTGTGATTATATAGGCTAAGCTTCATGGTCACTTATGGTCTTGATGAGGTATAATGATAAGAGGTGAAGGGGTGTATCTCCATGGTGATTGACAGCATTACTGGGAGAACTGTCAGCCAAAGACCGTGAGATTAGGCAGGAAGGGGAAGTTAGCGGTTTTGTGATTTAGGCCAACATAACGTGCAAAGATGTAGACATGCAGACACATGCACTTCTGTCAGGCTCACACAGATCAGTGTTCACTCTGCAACTGAACAGGCTCGTGACTTTCAGCAGTACAGAGGGGCACAAAGATGGGTGATGACTAGAGGTCGACCGATTATGAGTTTTCAACGCCGATACCGATTAATCGGCCGTTTTTAAAAATGTATTTATTTATTTGTAATAATGACAATTACAACAATACTGAATTAACACTTATTTTTAACTTAATATAATACATCAATAAAATCAATTTAGCATCCAATAAATAATGAAACATGTTCAATTTGGTTTAAAAAATGCAAAAACAAAGTGTCGGAGAAGAAAGTAAAAGTGCAATATGTGCCATGTAAAAAAAGCTAACGTTTAAGTTCCTTGCTCAGAACATATGAAAGTTCCTTTTAACATGAGTCTTCAATATTCCCAGGTAAGAAGTTTTAGGTTGTAGTTATTATAGGAATTACAGGACTATTTCTCTCTATACCATTTGTATTTCATATACCTTTGACTATTGGATGTTCTTATAGGCACTTTAGTATTGCCAGTGTAACAGTATAGCTTCCGTCCCTCTCCTCGCCCCTACCTGGGCTCGAACCAGGAACACATCGACAACAGCCACCCTCGACGCATCGTTACCCATCGCTCCACAAAAGCCGCGGCCCTTGCAGAGCAAGGGGAACAACTACTCCAAGTCTCAGAGCGAGTGACGTCACCGATTGAACTGCTATTAGCGCGCACCCCGCTAACTAGCTAGCCATTTCACATCGGTTACACCAACCTAGTCTCGGGAGTTGATAGGCTTGAAGTCATAAACAGCTCAATGCTTGAAGCATTGCGAAGAGCTGCTGGCAAAACGCACGAAAGTGCTTTTTGAATGAATGCGTACGAGCCTGCTGCTGCCTACCATCGCTCAGTCAAACTACTCTATCAAATATCAAATCATAGACTTAATTATAACATAATACACAGAAATACGAGCCTTTGGTCATTAATATGGTCGAATCCGGAAACTATAATTTCGAAACCAAAACATTTATTCTTTCAGTGAAATACCCAACCGTTCTGTATTTTATCTAACGAGTGGCATCCATAAGTCTAAATATTCCTGTTACATTGCACAACCTTCAATGTTATGTCATAATTACGTACAATTCTGGCAAATTAGTTCGCAACGAGCCAGGCGGCCCAACTGTTGCATATACCCTGACTCTGCGTGCAATGAACGCAAGAGAAGTGACACAATTTCACCTGGTTAATATTGCCTGCTAACCTGGGTTTCTTTTAGCTAAATATGCAGGTTTAAAATATATACTTCTGTGTATTGATTTTAAGAAAGGCATTGATGTTTATGGTTAGGTAGTCGTGCAACGATTGTGCTTTTTTCGCGAATGCGCTTTTGTTAAATCATCCCCTGTTTGGCGAAGTTGGCTGTCTTTGTTAGGAAGAAATAGTCTTCACACAGTTCGCAACGAGCCAGGCGGCCCAAACTGCTGCATATACCCTGACTGTTGCAAGGGAAGTGACACAATTTCCCTAGTTAAAAGAAATTCATGTTAGCAGGCAATATTAACTAAATATGCAGGTTTAAAAATACACTGCTCAAAAAAATAAAGGGAACACTAAAATAACACATCCTAGATCTGAATGAATGAAATATTCTTATTAAATACTTTTTTCTTTACATAGTTGAATGTGCTGACAACAAAATCACACAAACATTTGATTTCCATTGATCATTTATCAACCCATGGAGGTCTGGATTTGGAGTCACACTCAAAATTAAAGTGGAAAACCACACTACAGGCTGATCCAACTTTGATGTTATGTCCTTAAAACAAGTCAAAATAAAGCTCAGTAGTGTGTGTGGACTCCACGTGCCTGTATGACCTCCCTACAACGCCTGGGCATGCTCCTGATGAGGTGGCGGATGGGCTCCTGAGGGATCTCCTCCCAGACCTGGACTAAAGCATCTGCCAACTCCTGGATAGTCTGTGGTGCAACGTGGCGTTGGTGGATGGAGCGAGACATGATGTCCCAGATGTGCTCAATTGGATTCAGGTCTGGGGAACGGGCGGGCCAGTCCATAGCATCAATGCCTTCCTCTTGCAGGAACTGCTTACACACTCCAGCCACATGAGGTCTAGCATTGTCTTGCATTAGGAGGAACCCAGGGCCAACCGCACCAGCATATGGTCTCACAAGGGGTCTGAGGATCTCATCTCGGTACCTAATGGCAGTCAGGCTACCTCTGTCGAGCACATGGAGGGCTGTGCGGCCCCCCAAAGAAATGCCACCCCACACCATGACTGACCCACCGCCAAACCGGTCATGCTGGAGGATGTTGCAGGCAGCAGAACGTTCTCCACGGCGTCTCCAGACTCTGTCACGTCTGTCACATGTGCTCAGTGTGAACCTGCTTTCATCTGTGAAGAGCACAGGGCGCCAGTGGCGAATTTGCCAATCTTGGTGTTCTCTGGCAAATGCCAAACGTCCTGCACGGTGTTGGGCTGTAAGCACATTTGTGGCCTGCTGGAGGTCATTTTGCAGGGTTCTGGCAGTGCTCCTCCTGCTCCTCCTTGCACAAAGGCAAGGTCCTGCTGCTGGGTTGTTGCCCTCCTACGGCCTCCTCCACGTCTCCTGATGTACTGGCCTGTCTCCTGGTAGCGCCTCCATGCTCTGGACACTACGCTGACAGACACAGCAAACCTTCTTGCCACAGCTCGCATTGATGTGCCATCCTGGATGAGCTGCACTACCTGAGCCACTTGTCAGGGTTTTAGACTCCGTCTCATGCTACCACTAGAGTGAAAGCACCGCCAGCATTCAAAAGTAACCAAAACATCAGCCAGGAAGCATAGGAACTGAGAAGTGGTCTGTGGTCACCACCTGCAGAACCACTCCTTTATTGGGGGTGTCTTGCTAGACCTGTTGTCTATTCCATTTGCACAACAGCATGTGAAATTTATTGTCAATCAGTGTTGCTTCCTAAGTGGACAGTTTGATTTCACAGAAGTGTGATTGACTTGGAGTTACATTGTGTTTAAGTGTTCCCTTTATTTTTTTGAGCAGTGTATATACCTGTGTATTGATTTTAAGAAAGGCATTGATGTTTATGGTTGGAGCAACGACAGTCCTTTTTCGCGAATGCGCACCGCATCGATTATATGCAACGCAGGACACGCTAGATAAACTAGTAATATCATCAACCATGTGTAGTTAACTAGTGATTATGATTGATTGTTTTTTATAAGATAAGTTTAATGCTAGCTAGCAACTTACCTTGGCTTCTTACTGCATTCGCGTAACAGGCAGGCTCCTCGTGGAGTGCAATGTAAGGCAGGTGGTTAGTGTTGGACTAGTTAACCGTAAGGTTGCAAGATTGAATCCCCGAGCTGACAAGGTAAAAATCTGTCGTTCTGCCCCTGAACAAAGCAGTTAACCCACCGTTCTGAGGCCGTCATTGAAAATAAGAATGTGTTCTTAACTGACTTGCCTAGTTAAATAAAGGTTTAAAAAAAAAAAATCGTTGTCCAAAAATACCGATTTCCGATTGTTATGAAAAGTTGAAATCGTCCCTAATTAATCGGCCATTCCGATTAATCGGTCGACCTCTAGTGATGACACCCATGCATAGAAAGTTATTAAATCCCTGATTCACATGGTGTGTGTTCCTAGTGCAAACACAGTAAACCGGTTTTATGAACAAGGATGTTGGATTGAGGACAAACGCATATAGACACGAAGACCAGTAGTTCTCATGTCTACATCACTGTTTTCAATGCAAAAAGTACATTTAAAATATAGGCATACAACTGGTGTGGTGTTGTATTTTGTAAACGCTGATTGCGGTTTTATTTCGGTGGCATTGTGGTTTGTTTTTTAAATTGTTTACAGTGCTTTCTTCTGCTCCTGATCCTGAAGTAAAGTCCCTAAAGGGATTGTGGGGGACATGGCCTCTCTCCATTCCTCTTCCAAATCTCCTTAAGCGTCTGTAAATGATGTCTTCTCTCTCTGTGTTCACTGTGGTGGGGAAGTAGGCCTTGAAGGGTTACGCTACTTAATGCTCACTGATTACAAACTGTTCTGTGGTGTGTGGACACTAGACAGCCACAGTTGACTGGTTTACCATGGTGATTTAGCCTATAGCCTGTTAGCCTATGCGTCCGCAGCTGGTTTGTGTGTGTAAACGGCTGCTTAGTCAGTCTGTAGGTGCTGTTGAAGGAAGAACAAGTAGGTAGGAAGCAAGGTGTGGCCCTGGCCTGTATGCTGCAGTAAATCTATTTGAATAGGAATAGCAGTATGCTGTGTGTTTCATGTGCCCTGACAGGGACACTTCATTAGTGTGTGAGGATGAGTAAACATTCTGACTCCAAGGAAATCCTTACACTGTGGTCTGGGCGCTGACAATGGACAGGTCATCCTAAATATAGTTTGTAGCCACAGTGACACAAGTGTCCCTAAAGCAAGTCTACTTATTATGAAGTGTCTTGCCATCTGCAGAGGAGGGTGTCAGGAACAGCTTGTCTTCATACTGCCAGATCTTTGATGTATTGTCCTCGTCCACCACTCAGGTAGACCTCAGTTTGGAGTTGTTTCCCTGGTCCTGCCTGCTATCTTGGTCTCGTCTAGTTGACCTTCCTCTCAGCGACTCACAGGCCAGGCTAAATAATGGATGAGGTGCCTGGAAAGAGCGGCTGGTGTGTAGGGCCGGGACGATACCAGTATCGCGATACGAGTTAGTATCGTGGCAAGGAAACAAAACACAAAGGTGATTTAACTTCTTTAGGAAAACAGCCCTAATGTTGGAAACAAACATTATGTTGTCATCCAGAGTCACATGTATTTATTTTCTAAACTATAGCACATTATTTTACATACAGCAGGTTATTAATGGAACAAAGAGTGAGGTCTGCTTCATGTTTACATTCTTGCCACTGAAAAATATTGTGATACTGGTATCATCACATCTCTACTACTTCATTAATTTCATCTGTTATACTGTGTGTGTGAAATTAGTTACGGTTTAGGTTCAGTTTCAAGGCAATTATCAGGGTGATTATCAACTGGGCAGGGCACCTTCACCTGTCGGGAGGAGGAGGGGAGCAGGCCTTACCTGTTGGGGGGGGGGACAGCTGGGGAAAACCATTCAAAAAATGACATGTCCTCCTAATACAGAAAATATTGTGAAACTGGTGTGAGATGCTACATACCTGGATAAACAGGGAGGACAGCCAGAAGGGCCACTGCTAGCCTAGCACTTAGCACCCAAACAAGTGTCAAGTACTACAACCCAACTAATTACCACCCTACAACATCCCTCCCTGATCCGTCCTCTCACACTAACCAACCACAGAGCTTGCTGTGCTGAAGCCGAGGTGGTGCAGGCAGGGTGTGTCAATCATTAATGAATGTTGTCCCATCTCCGGTTTCCTCAGGGAGGGAGAGGAGGAGAGGGGGACTGGTTCAAGATTGTGTGTATTACGGTAACAGGGATCTCTCTCTCTCTCTCTCTGTGTCCAGGTGTCAGGGGAGGGAGGTAGAATGTTATGTATTCTCAGCAGCACAATGGATCCTTGAGACGCCTTGATGCCGGACTCTTCCTGGTTTCTGAAGCACCACCTGCACTGGCCTATTACAGGACTAGAAGACTGACAAGTGATCCAATCCCATGCAGCCCCCACCTCTGACCAACCTCTGCCCTTCCATTCTCTCGTACTATTGCACTCTGAATTAAGGTTCTCTGCAGTATTAGTCCAAATGTCTTTATTTTGTATTTATTTTTTACCTCATTGATATATATATATATTTTTACAGGGACCTCACGATACAATACTTAGGCGCCGATATGTATTGTGTTTCTCATGATAGTTATTGTGATTTGACACTGTGATTTTATTGCGATTTTGATGTTCCAAACATATTGCTCACCACATGTCGGCTGCAGAGAGTCAAGAGAAAGCATGAGAAAATTAGTTTTGATCTTTCATGGAAATAAGTGGTGAAAACATGTTGGCTCACTATTTAAGAAGAAGATGGAGAACAAGCTATAGGATGACTAGTGCTAGCTAATGCTTCCTAGCAAGAAAAATACATTACAAATCGAAAGTAGCGATTTATAATGGAACTATATCGATTTATCATTATATTTTTTTTAGCAGTGATATGGATTTAAGGACTGAAATATGGTTCAAAGTTGTTTTTTTTCACTTTCTACTGCTAAAATCCAGAACCAGATCAGACCAGTGAAACAGGACAGGGGAGGGGGTGGGGGGAGGGCTTTGGCGTGGCATGGCAGAGCACGGCGAGCTGCTCGGTGAGATGGCCACGATTGGGCGTCTGAGCGCCACGGAGCGCTTGAAGCATGCCCAGAAGCGGCGTGCCCAGCAGCTAAAGGGCTGGGCCCAGATGGACAAGGACATGGCCCGTGGCGAGGGCAAGGCCGGACAGAAAAGCAACAAGAAGGGGCGCACGCGCAGGGTGGTCTTCCCCAACAACATCACTCTGCTGGAGGCTGCAGCCCGCAATGACCTGGAGGAGGGTGAGTCAGTCAGCACACCACTATGGGATGGTTTCAGAAACCGATTTTAAGCCTAGTCTTGGGTTTAAAAAGCATGCTCAATGGAGAATCTCTTCATTAAAAGTGCTTTTAAATCCAGGATTAGGTTTAGGCTAATCCATGTCCGGGAAACGGGCCATAGAGGTTTTATTCTACCAAAGGAATTCCCTCTACCCCTTAGAAAAGCCTGTAGATAACACTCACTGTTGTTTTCATGGCTGCTGTTCTTCAAAGTAACATGAATAGTGGCAGGGCAGTTGCACAGCACGACCGCTCTATAAACACAAGTTACACAGGAAATCATTCATGCATATTTTATGTGAGACGCATCATACTTTTAGGCTTATCAGAACAGGCGTTTGGTTTCAATGGTGCTATTGTTAGCACACCTGATTATGGCTAATTATAGCGGTAACTTAAACTTTTGTTTGCATTGCAAGAGCAGAGGTTATCTGAAATTTATACAACAGGTGGGTCAAATTCTGCATTCTGATTGGTTAAAACCACATTCCAGACGATTTCTATTTGCCAAGTTACCACCGGCTAAAGCTATGACTGTAATGCATTAGTGTTCCATTTCACTGTGAAATCCACTGTCTCATCAGCCCAGCCAGAGACAGGCAATTCCTAAAAGTTGATCTCCACTGTAAAACTCATCTAGACATTATTTCCTCTTTCTTTAAGACATGCATATTGTGTGGATTGTTGTTTATTGTAGATGTTACTGCACTGTTAACGCTAAGAGGGTAAGCATTTCGCTACACCTGCAATAACATCTGCTAAATATGTGTATGCGACCAATCAAATTTGATTTGAAGACTAGTATTTGGTTTCCAACAGCAGAGATTTGCATAAACCTTGCCGTCTCTCTCGACTCGGTCCTAACAACACCGTTCCGATATATCCTCCAAACACCGGCTTCTCGGGCATTATCACTTAACTAAGATTCATAGTATGACTTACTGGAGTTCTAGTGAATAATGGCCATGTGTTTCTCTGCAGTGAGGGAGCTGCTGAACGGTGGAGTCAGTCCAGATCTGTACAACGAGGACGGACTCACTGCCCTTCACCAGGTACACACGCGCTCTCGCACACACAGTCCGACGTCTGCCCGCTTGGTCACCCTGTGTGTGTGTTTATGTTTAGTGTGGTTCTCAACACTGTAAGTACTGTCTGTCTGTGGGGTGTCTATCTAAAATCAGTCTATGTAAAAGCTGTAGAATGTTTTCACATTGCTTCTAGAGCTAGACATGTAACTGCTGCTCTGGACTGGACTGGCTCTTACATTCCTAGACCGTTGGGAAGGATAGATTTAGTGACCCCCCCTTCATAGCACTACTGTGATGTTTGAAAACGCCTACCAACACACCACCAAGAAAAGACACTGCTCTCCTTAGAAGTAAAACACACACCCTACATGTACATGTTAGTGTACACACACACACACACTGTAAATGTGTAAGAGTGGCACTAGAGAGAACAGTGCTCTCTTTATAGTCATGAAGTATTTCTTCCCTCCAGAATTTTTTTTATGTGTTTACTTAGTAAAAGGCTGGAGGCCTGGACCTGTGCAAATTCAGTTTACTCTGCAGTTGACAGTAAACCCGTGTGTGTGTGTGTGTGTGTGTGTGTGTGTGTTATGCCCGTTGTGTGTCTGTCTGCATTCCCCCTGCAGTGCTGCATTGATGACTTTGTGGAGCTGGTACAGTGTCTGTTGGACGCCGGGGCCAGTGTGAACGCCTGTGACAGTGAGCTGTGGACGCCGCTTCACGCTGCTGCCACCTGTGGACACACAGACCTGGTGCGGCTTCTCGTGCAGTCGTGAGTCACATTATAAACACCTCAACACGACACACAAATCTACACAGTTACAATGTACTGTGCAGAATGTGGAGGACTTTAAAATGTACAAATAGTTTTGACCCATTCCTCTGGGTGAAGTTCAACAACTTCTTACCCTTTCTTCAGACACTATTGTACAGTTCAAAGACATCCTTATCATTTCCAAGTAGGCTGTGATAACGATGTGTGTGCTTCTGGTATAACGTTCTCCTTGTCTGTGTTCAGTGGAGCAGAGCTGCTGGCTGTCAACGCTGATGGCAACATGCCCTATGACCTTTGTGAGGACGAGGCCACTCTGGAGCTGCTAGAGATGGTCATGGCAGAGCAGGGTCAGTAGGGAGACTAAAAACCAACCTGATTTCCCATCCCCAAACTTATCCTCTTGTTACATTTCTAACCATACACTCACCCTCTCACCATGGCTACAGCCCTTAGCCGCAGCCCTGTAACCATAGCTACAGTTGAAGTCGAAGTTTACATACACCTTAGCCAAATACATTTAAACTCAGTTTTTCACAATTCCTGATGTTTAATCGTAGTAACAATTCCATGTCTTAGGTCAGTTAGGATCACCACTTTATTTTAAGAATGTGTAATGTCAGAATAATAGTAGAGTGGTTTATATCAGCTTTTATTTCTTTCATCACATTCCCAGTGGGACAGAAGTTTACATACACTCAATTAGTATTTGGTAGCATTGCCTTTAAATTGTTTAACTTGGGTCAAACATTTCGGGTAGCCTGCCACAAGCTTACGACAATAAGTTGGGTGAATTTTGGCCCATTCCTCCTGACAGAGCTGGTGTAACTGAGTCAGTTTGTAGGCCTCCTTGCTCGCACATGCTTTTTCAATTCTGCCCACAAATTTTCTATAGGATTGAGATCAGGGCTTTGTGATGGCCACTCCAATAGCTTGACTTTGTTGTCCTTAAGCCATTTTGCCACAACTTTGGAAGTATGCTTGGTGTCGTTGTCCATTTGGAAGACCCATTTGCGACAAAGCTTTAACTTCCTGACTGATGTCTTTAGATGTTGCTTCAATATATCCACACAATTTTCCTGCCTCATGATGCCATCAATTTCTTTTGTGAAGTGCAGCAGTCCCTCCTGCAGCAAAGCATCCCCACAACATGATGCTGCCACACCCGTGCTTCAAACATAACAATGGTCATTATGGCCAAACAGTTCTATTTTTGTTTCATCAGACAAGAGGACATTTCTCCAAAAAGTATGATCTTTGTCTCCATGTGCAGTTGCGAACTGTAGTCTGGCTTTTTTATGGCGGTTTTGGAGCAGTGGCTTCTTCCTTGCTGAGCGGCCTTTCAGGTTATGTGGATATAGGACTCGTTTTACTGTGGATGTAGATACTTTTGTACCTGCTTCCTCCAGCATCTTCACAGGGTGCTTTGTTGTTGTTCTGGGATTGATTTGCACTTTTCGCACCAAAGTACGTTCATCTCTAGGAGACAGAACGCGTCTCCTTCCTGAGCAGTATGACGGCTGCGTGGTCCCATGGTGTTTATACTTGCGTACTATTGTTTGTACAGATGGACGTGGTACCTTCATGCGTTTGGAAATTGCTCCTAAGGATGAACCAGACTTGTGGAGGTCTACAGTTATTTTTTCTGAGGTCTTGGCTGATTTCTTTTGATTTTTCCATGATGTCAAGCAAAGAGGCACTGAGTTTGAAGGTAGGCCATGAAATACATCCACAGGTACACCTCCAATTGACTCAAATGATGTCAAGTAGCCTATCAGAAGCTTCTAAAGCCATGATATAATTTTCTGGAATTTTCCAAGCTGTTTAAAGGCACAGTCAACTTAGCGTATGTAAACTTCTAACCCACTGAAATTGTGATAGTGAAATAATCTGTCTGTAAACAATTGCTGTAAAAATTACTTGTCATGCACAAAGTAGATGTCCTAACCGACTTGCCAAAACTATAGTTTGTTAACAATACATTTGTGGAGTGGTTGAAAAACTAGTTTTAATGACTCCAACCTAAGTGTACGTAAACTTCCGACTTCAACTGTACCTGGAAGTTGCAATCCCCTCTACGAGCCTTACTTAAACCCGGTCTGTGTGGAAGTGTGGAAGAACTCTGACTTGCTGTGTGTCTGTGCAGGTATAACCCAGGACCGTATAAACCGGTGTCGTGGGGCTAAGGAGATGAATATGCTCACAGATCTTCGAGTGCTGGTCCAGAATGGAGCGGACCTGAACGCTCAGGATGACAACGGGGCCACGCTGGTGAGACACTCACATTCAAATAGATGTTTTTTTATTCTTCCTCTCTAATCGGGGACTGATTTTTAGATTTGGGCACCAGGTGGGTACAATTCATTCAGGTAGAACAGAAAACCAGCGGTACTCTGAACCTTGTAGTGTTGGATTTGAATACCCCTGCTGTAACCCTGAAAACATACCTGGCTGGGGAGATTTTCAGGTCTTGTATTATGATCATATCTTCACTTCACCATTGGGATGAAAGGTTGACTAACAATTCACCTCCAGCTGCACATAGCGGCGGCTAACGGCTATTTGTCGGTGGGGGAGCTGCTACTGGAGCACCGGGCCAAGGTGGAGCAGAAGGACACGGACGGCTGGACACCACTCCACGCCGCCTCCTGCTGGGGACAGGTCAGTATTGTAGTACTCTGAGAACAGTCTAGAATGAAGCCCCCTTTCTCAATGGTGCTAAATGCTAAATGGCTGGCTCACTGACCTGAACATACTGGTGTGTCTGTTTTCCTAGATCCTGATGGTGGAGCAGCTGGTGGCTCATGGGGCCAGTCTCAACACCAAGTCTGTCCTGGAAGAGACGCCGCTGGGTAACAACACCACATGTTTACATTTGAGTCATTTAGCAGACGCTCTTATCCAGAGAGACTTCAGATAGCTAGGTGGGACAACCACATATCACAGGCATAGAAAGTACACTTTTCCGCAATAACGTGACTATCAGTAGTCAGAGCTAGATGTGGGTGTCAAGTGCTGGTAATTTAGATTATTTAATTTTTTACATCCTGTAGTTAGACTGTGGGGATGTGATGGGCAATGACACAGAACCCTTGTATAGGTTGACTTATTACCTGTTATCATGATAGATAATAGTCCTCAAATCAAATGTTATTGGTCACATACACGTGTTTAGCAGATGTTATTGTGGGTGTCGCGAAATGCTTGTCCTTCTAGTTCCGATAGTCCAGTAATATCTAACAATTTCACAACATATATATATACACACACATCTAAGTAAGGAATGGAATTAAGAATATATAAATATATGGATGAGCAACGTCAGAGCGGCAGACTAAGATACAGTAGAAGACCAAGATGGCACACACAGCATCACCATGTATCAGAGTGTAAGCCTGAATGGGGAAGGATTCAACAGAAATGTCTTCTGCATTTACCCCAACCCCTCTGAATCAGAGAGGTGCGGGGGGCTGCCTTAATGGACGTCATCGGCGCCCGGGGAGCAGTTGTTGGTGGTGGTTAACTGTATGGGGATGACATGTCTTGACTCTGTTGTGTTTTCTGTCCGTGGTAGATGTGTGTGCTGACGAGGAGGTGAGAGTCAAGCTGATGGAGCTGAAGCACAAACACGACGCAATCATGAAGAGTCATGACCGACACAAGGGCACCTTGCAGAGACGAGCCTCCAGCACTGGCAGCAGAGGGTGAGTGGGGAGGGGGGTTTGAACAATAGAGGATTAGTTCAAGGTTTAAAGATGGAAGGTTAAGAGCAGATGAGGGTTTTGTTAAGACACAGGCAAAGCCTCAGCCTCTTGTCAGTTTGTAGCTGTGTCTATAGTGTCTGTCTTTCGTCCCCCGTCTGAGCAGTAAGGTGGTGCGGCGTGTGAGCGTCAACGAGCGTTCCAGCCTGTACCGGCGGGAGCACCACAAGGAGGCCATGGTGTGGCAGGAGAGAGGCCGGCAGAACGAGCCGCAGGACGACGACGAGGACAGACAGACGGACAACGAGCTCCACCAGCACGTTGCCATGGTGAGTAGTACTGTTACTCCTGTCATAGCAACAACACCAGGACAGACAGCTACCATGTTCAGTCGACACTGAGAATAGAGGATATGATTGAGTTGATAGGTGAATGTGTCATATTAACTCTCTGTTGCTCTGGCTTTCTCAGGCTGCAGGTACTATGTCGAGGCTGGAGAATGAGGAGGGAGCGGAGAGGAAGTCTAGTCTGGGGAACGGTGGGACGCCCCTTGCCCTCTCGGCGTCTGTCCCAGGGGAGAAGTGGAGTGGAGGCCGGATGGACCGCAGTGCCTCCTACCAGCTGAGCCCTGCCTCAGGGTCTGGGGAGGAAAGGGACAACATGACCCTGGAGAAATCCCACCAGACTCTAGCGGACCTGAAACGCCAGCGGGCCGCGGCCAAGCTCAACAAGTACCCCGCCCCACCTCTACTCCCTCCCTCAGAGGAGGAACCTCCCTCTCCCACCCCTCTGCAGGAGGTGACCCCCTCCCGAGCTGTCCAGGAGACCCCCAGCACAGAGGAGGTGGCCTTTCCCAGCTCTGTGTACTTCACTCCAGCCAGCGGGGACCCACCCCTGCTCAAACTACGAGCCCCAGAGGAGGACACGTCCAACAACACCAAGGAGCCCTGCTGTGGAATCATGTAGAGACATACGAACACTCCCAAGCCACAATGTAGAGACACACAAACACTCCCAAGCACCCACTGCCTGACTGGAAATGAGGGGATGTGTAACACTCCTATGTGGCAAACCGATTTCAAGTCAAAACACTACGGTGACCACCAGATATACTTTTAAGGATTCATTGCAGTTTGATTCGTTCTAAGCATATTATTTGGTTCCGTCAATGATATGCCGTTGAATGTTTGGTCTTAACTCCATTTTAGTAAATGTAGTAGTACATTTTATCTTCTTGCACAGATTTATTTTAAACTCTCCTTCCTGAAAAATGTCAAACATTTAATATATGAGCACTTAACATAATGTTCCTCATTGCTCCTCTGAGGGTGTGGCCAGATCCATATATTTCCATATGGATATTGCTCTGGGTCTATTTGGATCTCAGGAGACCTTATATGGCCACCTGGTGGCTTTTTAGGCTGTGTGTGGAGACCTACAGATACCAGTATTACTCTTGCAATAGCACTGAGTACTTTCCTCTTAAGTCCCTTTTTTCATGTGTGTTTGGGGCAGTTCAATAAGAGTTCTCACACTAGGATGTATCAAGCACATACTATATGAATTGGTCATCTGACTTCAGTGAATAAGATGTGCTTATTCAAAGCAGAAAGGGGCAAGAGCAGAATGAACCAAACCTGATTATTATGCTTTTTTTCAAGATGATAATCGGACCAATGAATGATCTTTCCTACTTATGATTGACTGAACATGATTTGAGATGTGCACTATTGATTGAAGGGAAGCACAGATTATGATCGAGAGTGAGGCGATTTCCTAAAGTGATTGATACAAAAGGGTACATGATAGCATTTATTGATCTTACAGTGCATCCTGGAAGTATTCAGACCACTTGACTTTTTACACATTTTGTTTCATTAGTCTTATTCTAGTTTTTTCTCCCCCTCAATCTACACACAATACCCCATAATGACAAAGCAAATTTATTACAAATAAAAAAAACTGAAATCACTTTTACACAAGTATTCAGACCCTTTACGCAGTACTTTTTTGAAGCACCTTTGGCAGGGATCACAGCTTTGAGTCTTGGGTATGACGCTACAATGTCATGCTTCAACATAGGGATGGTATTGGCCAGGTGATGAGCGGTGCCTGGTTTCCTCCAGACGTGACGCTTGGCATTCAGGCCAAAGAGTTCAATCTTGGTTTCATCAGACCAGAAAATAAATCTTGTTTCTCATTGTCTGAGTCTTTAGGTGCCTTTTGGCAAACTCCAAGCGGCCTGTCATGTGCCTTTTACTAAGGATTGGCTTCCGTCTGGCCACTCTACCATAAAGGCCAGATTGGCGGAGTGCTGCAGAGCTGGTTGTCCTTCTGGAAGGTTCTCCCATCTCCATAGAGGAACTCTGGAGCTCTGTCAGAGTGACCATCAGGTTCTTGGTCACCTCTTTGACCAAGGCCCTTCTCCCCTTGATTGCTCAGTTTGGCAGGGCGGCCAGCACTAGGAAGAGTGGTGGTGGTTCCAAACTTCTTCCATTTAAGAGTGATTGAGGCCACTGTGTTCTTGGGGACCTTCAACGCTGTGGAAATGTTTTTGTACCCTTCCCAGATTTGTGCCTTGACACAATCCTGTCTACTGACAATTCATTCGACCTCATGGCTTGATTTTTGCTCTGACATGCACTGTCAACTGTGGGACCTTAGACAGGTGTGTGTGCTTTTCCAAGTCATGTCCAATTAATTGAATTTACCACAAGTGGACTCCAATCAATATGTAGAAAAATCTCAAGAATGATCAATGGAAACAGGATGCACCTGAGCTCAATTTGTAGTCTCATAGTAAAGGGTCTGAATACTAATGTAAATAAGGTGTTTCTGTTTTTATTTTTCAAAAAACCTGATTTCGCTTTGTCATTATGGGGTATTGTGTGTAGATTGATGAGGGAAAATGTTTATATAAGGCTGTAATAAAAAGTGAAGGGGTCTGAATTCTTTCAGAATGCACTGTATTTGTTTTCCAGACACTCCAGTCTCTGTCTGACAGGGTACAGAAGTGGGATTGTTTTTGAGAAGTTTATTTTTCTCATTGGTTTGAATTTGCATCACATTTAAGTGTAGACAAGTGCTATTGCCCTACCTTTCTCCTGATCAGCATTCATCACTGTTCTTAAAATGATTAATGAACAAAAAAAGAATCTACTGTTCCAGTGCACTAAGAAAATGGTACATTTTAATAAGTCTAAGATGTAATTTGTTAACAAGTTGTTTTTTTTCTAAATGATTGTAAGAGATTCTTATATTTAAATGAAGGTGTTTTTGTCATGATGTTCAATGTTCCTCCTCAGGATGACAACTTTCTCTAGGCATTTCTATTTGAACACTTTCTATACTCTGAATAGTGATGTATGTCGTGCTCAGTGGCTACAGTAGGTTGTCCTTAACCATTCCTTCACAACAAACCTTTCCTTCCTAGAACCCAGGATCTACCTTGTCTAAATGAAATGAAGGGGTCATTAGAACACCTGACAGAAATGTATAGAAAACGATCTTGTTTAACCTCGTCAGTGTGATGGTTTATCAACAGTAAGTGCCTTCTGTAGCACAGGAGGTTGGTGGCACCTTAATTGGGAGGCACAGGCTCGTGGTAATGGCTGGAGTGGAATAGGTGGAATGGTATCAAATACATGGTTTCCATGTTTTGAAGGTATTCCATTCGCTCCATTCCAGCCATTATTATGAGCCGTTCTCACCTCAGCAGCCTCCACTGTTCTGTAGGGTTGGCGAAGTGAAAAATATAGTGAACAAAAATATAAATGCAACATGTGAAGTGTTGGTTTCATGAGCTGAAATAAACGATTCCAGAAATGTTCCATATGCAAAAAAAAAAAAAACGTATTTCTCGCTAAATGTGGTGCACAATTTTGTTTACATCCCTGTTAGTGAGCATTTCTCCTATGTCAAGATAATCCATCCACCTGACAGGTGTGGCATATCAAGAAGCTGATTAAACAGCATGATCATTACACAGGTGCACCTTGTGCTGGGCACATTTAAAGGATGTCTCAAGTTTGTGGGAATGTGCAATTGGCATGTTGACTGCAGAAAATGACCACCAGAGCTGTTGCCAGAGAATTTCATGTTAATTTCTCTACCATGAGCATCCTCCAACGTTATTTTAGAGAACTTGGCAGTACGTCCAACCGGCCTTTTTAATTATTTATTTTTTGTATACGACATGGGCTTAGAGTACTTGTGTAGACATTGTCACTTATTTGTATACGTTGGGAGTCAGGTGGACAGTCATGCTTGCTCTCTTAAAGCGGAAATCCTTAACTGGAGCTTAAGGTGTTCTCCCTGCCACAGTTTCAGTAAAAAGCTGAGGGATGAGGCTGGAGAAATACAACCACTCTCAAACCATCGACTACGCTATGGATGCAAGGACCATCCATGATATCAAAATGATCGTTTTAACCACATTTTTTGGCTATACAGTGATTCTTTACATTTACTTTGTTTACAAACATTGGAGTAAAACAAGCTTATATTTTGGGTTCTGATGGGGTACGACAGTTGAACTAAGCTCACGGGGCATTTATACGTTATATTCTTCAAGAATCAATGGGTACATATTCATCAGTCCAAAAAATGTATGTAGTAACTAAGGAATGCCTCTTTAATAGATATACCGTTGAAGTGGGAAGTTTACATACACCTTAGCCAAATATATTTAAAATCAGTTTTTCACAATTCCTTACATTTAATCCTAGTTAAAAAATACTGTCTTAGGTCAGTTAGGATCACCACTTTATTTTAAGAATGTGAAATGTCAGAATAATAGAGAGAATGATTTATTTCAGCTTTTATTTCTTTCATCACATTCCCAGTGGGACAGAAGTTTACATACACTCAATTAGTATTTGGTAGCATTGCCTTTAAAGCTTCCGACAATAAGTTGGGTGAATTTTGGCCCATTCCTCCTGACAGAGCTGGTGTAACTAAGTCAGGTTTGGAGGCCTCCTTGCTCGCACATGCTTTTTCAGTTCTGCCCACACATTTTTCCAGGATTGAGGTCAGGGCTTTGTGATGGCCACTCCAATACCTTGACTTTGTTGTCCTTAAGCCATTTTGCCACAACTTTGGAAGTATGCTTGGGTTCATTGTCCATTTGGAAGACCCATTTGCAAGACCCATTTGCGGCCACACTTTAACTTCCTGTCCGATGTCTTGAGATGTTGCTTCAATATAACCACACAATTTTCCCTCATGATGCCATCTATTTTGTGAAGTGCACCAGTCCCTCCTGCAGCAAAGCACCCCCACAACATGATGCTCCACCCCCGTGCTTCACAGTTGGGATAATGTTCTTCGCCTTGCAAGCCTCCCCCTTTTCCTCCAAACATAACGATGGTAATTTTGGCCAAACAGTTCTATTTTTGTTTCATCAGACCAGAGGACATTTCTACAAAAAGTATGATCTTTGTCCCCATGTGCAGTTGCAAACCGTAGTCTGGCTTTTTTATGGTGGTTTTGTAGCAGTGGCTTCATCCTTGCTGAGCGGTCTTTCAGGTTATGTCGATATAGGACTCGTTTTACTGTGGATATAGATACTTCTGTACCTGTTCCCTCCAGCATCTTCACAAGGTCCTTTGCTGTTGTTCTGGGATTGATTTGCACTTTTCGCACCAAAGTACGTTCATCTCTAGGAGACAGAATGCATCTCCTTCCTGAGCGGTATGACACCTGCGTGGTCCATGGTGTTTATATTTGTGTACTATTGTTTGATGAACTGCTACATTACTGTACCAAAAACCGGTAGGGCAACGCTGAGCGAAGAGAACCATGCTGCTCAACATTCACACCAGTTTCCTCTCTATTGAACATGAATGTAGCTGCACTGAGTAAAGGAATGGTTGTGGAAGTATTGAAGGTGCATATAGTTGTCTTTCCTGTTCAGCAGGTACAGGGGATGCATTTGGTTCCGTGGAAGGACTCCATGCTGTATAAACTCTGACTGACCAAGGACCGACTGTAGTGCCATAACAGGTGTTGTTTTTGTACCTTCTTTCCCTTTGTTTAATTTCCTATTTGATCACTTTACTACAAATCTACAGCTTTATGTAAATATTTCAGAATAAATATGTTATTATGTCAAACTTCAGTCTGTTCTTTTCCTTGTGCATTTGATGTGCTGCATTCAGGTTTACATATGGACGCAGTAAACATTATCCCCTAGTGGTGGAATTGTGCAGTGTCTTGGCAAAGAAGATCTTCCATTCAACACACACACACACACACTGTACTGATTGTAACAGCCCAGTCTGTGCAACAATGGCATTCCAGTGCCCAGCAGACATCCAGGCAATACCGGTCTCTTCCCCTGACCGACCCTGACTCACCCTGACCCACCGTTGTTGTCTCTGTGTTGTGTAAAGACACGTGGTTGCAGAAAGTATACATCAGCGTGGACGTGAGGTGAGTGGTGTGAGGCTGAGGGGTGATATTCCACCACATGGTGAAAGATGGATATACCCTGCAGTGTAGACCCCTAGTAATTGGCACATTGCCTGCCCTTCAGTCTATACCTGCCACAACTACCACCCCTCTCTTAGTTTTTGTGCTGACTTTGCCCTTGACAACATTTGGTTATCGTGAGTCTTTTACAGGATGAGGAGGTGAGCCATCGACCCAGTGGTGGAGTTCGTTGGATGGTGTGACTGCTCCTACTTAGAACTTGATGTCAATAAAACCAAGGATATGGCTATTGATTTCCGGAGTAGCTCACTGCCTCCAATGCAGGCTGATAGATGGTGAGACAGTTGATACCGTTGATCGATGTGAATATCTTGGCACTTTCCTTGACAGAAAACTGAGTTTTGAGGCCAATGTGGATGCTATCTGTGCAAAGGGATATCAATGCTTGTTCTTCCTGAGGAAACTCTGCTGTTTCAGAGTGGATAAGACCCTGATGACCATCTTTTACAGATTGTTCATTGATTCCATTTTAACATTCAATATCATCTGCTGTTTTGGTAATCTAACTTAGAGTAAGAACAGGCTGGATAACATTATGAAAGTAGCAGGATCGTTGGTAGGCAAGGCCGGGCGGTCTTATTTGGTGCCTCAGGGCACCAACCTCCAGGGGGCCCCCAAACATTTAGTCATGAGGCTGAGTGGACATTTTGCAGTTTTAAACCTAATTTCCTGCAATTCTACACATTTTACCATTGCTTATGATGTGTTCCTATGTGACCAACCGGCTCGATTTGGTCTTATGTTGCAACATTTGAGATTTGTGTTTTTTTACATTGGATAAAAGTAGAGACTCAGAGCTAGAAAATGGTACATCATACACTACAGTTGAGGAACAATGGGAAAGTAATTCTGCTTTGAAAGTTGATAAATTTGTAACCCCACTTTTGAGAAAATTGCCTTTGAATATTTTGGTACACCTACCAGACAGCTGTTCTTTGTCTACACCCATTCGGCATCGTTCACACCCTCTTAAGCCTTAGGCCCACCCATCTCTTTAAGGATTCACATGTGAGGACGTGCTGAACAGAGTGAGTACAGTAGTGTACTGAAAACCAAAGATTTCAAGACGAAAGGCTGGTTTATATTACTTCTATCGACATGTCCATATGCAGTTGTCGCAGTGACATCATGAACATTGTCGTCCAACATGAAACTTGATGTTGTTGTTATGAAAAAATATAAACACAAACATGACAGGCTGAATGTTATCAGCAGCCTGGTGTTCCAAAATAGCATAACTGGTGTATTTTAACACCAATAAACCCATCTGTTTAAAAAATAATTTAGTATATGTCAATCAAGCAAACCAGGCAACTAAAAGCAACTTTCTAAACATTAGCTAACATATATAGCTGACAACGTCTTAACATTTGCTCATTTGTATTCATTATTACAGGAAAATAAACTCACAACAAGATCATTATTTATAAGTTCATGGTGAGATAATTACAGAAAATAGCTTAAGGTTGTGAGCGTGACGAAATAAAAGCAGGGCATTCTACCGGAGAATTTTAAAACTTGCACACTGTCTTGTTGTCCTAACATTATATCCTAATTTGACTTTGGTGCATGTCATGTTGTTCTTCACATTACAGTCTCACACAATATCAAATAAAATCAAAGTTTATTTGTCACATGCACAGGATACAGACGGTGTAAATGGTACAGTGAAATGGTTACTTGCATAGTGGAGTCTTTTGGTTAGACATGTAGGTAGGTAGGTAGCTAGTAACGTTATGAACCATAATCCCAACTCATAACGTTACTGAATCTACAGGTAGCTAAAGCTAACCAAGTAGGTTTAATGTTAGCTAAAGCTAACCAAGTTGGTTTAATGTTAGCTTGACAGCTAACGTTAGGCTATAACTAGCAATGCAAATGGCTCTGGGATACAAATAATATTACTTCACAGATCATTCACATGACATTAGCTAGCTTACAGTACACTTTAACTTGCAATGAAAATGACTTGCTGACAAAAATAGAAACATATAACATCAGAAAATGTAGCTAGTTAGACTCTCTTACCCGTCCGTATACATGGATGAACACTTCTCCCTCTCTGTCACAGATGCCATGGTTGCCTTTAGTTTGAAGATGTAATCCGGAGATAGGTGTTTTATACAACAGCCTTTGTGTGTTCTCTTTTTGAATCCCTCAGAATATTTGCAATCAAACGCCTGAATTTCTCCTTAGCTATCATACTCTGCTTCCACCGGGCATTCCACTGATTTCAAAACTCTGTCCTCCAGAAAGTGAAGAGTGGAGAGCATTAGCAACATTATCACAGTTCTTCGTGATATCTTTCAAAAAAGCTGCGTTAGAAAGGATTACCTACATATACTGAGCAGCTCATGTTATGAACAGACGCGTGCTACATGGCAGACCAATCCGAACTCATCTCTCGGCATGTCCAGCCCATCCATTATCTCAGCCAATCATGGCTAGCGAGAAGGTTCCTGACTTTTTCCGTGGCTAAACCAACTAAGCTCGTGATATAACAATTTTATTTGTATTTACATATGGCATACAAGTTTGTTTATTTAGGCACATGAAAGTTCACATGTTTCAGAAGGCATTTCTGGCAAAAAATGCATTTTGATGTTTACGTTCAAATGCCTCCTGTGAAGTAGTGATACACGACATACGCCTAGTTTCCTGAAATGAGTCAAATATGCTATCTTGGGGGCCCCCCCAAAATAAAGAAATACTGTTTATTTTTTGGGGGGTGGTGGTTAGGGGCTCCCTGGAGGTTGGGCATGTGCCCTGCATGCCCGTTTGGTAATCCGGCCCTGTTGGTAGGAATTTAACTGGCCTTTTCTCACCTGTATCAGACACAAGGCATATGCATGGCGCAATCCAAGAGTGACTCCCACCATCCCTTGTTTGATTAATTCATGTTGATTCTCTCAGGGTGCAGATATAGACTCCCAAACTTTAAAACAAATTGGTCTAATCGCTCCTTCGTGCCAGCTGCTATCAGCTTTCTCAATAAGCTGTAGTAGTTTCGGTAGTTGTGCACGTACAGAGCCTTGCAAAAGTATTCAGACCCCTTGGATTTCTTCACATTTTATTGTTACAAGGTGGGCTTAACATTTATTTAATTGTCATTTTTTCATCAATCTACAACAAAATACTCTGTAATGTCAAAGTGGAAGACAAATTATATATGTTTTTAAAGATGAATAAAAAATGCATTACTTTTAAATATAGTTGTAGCATAAGTATTCAGCCCCTTTGTTTAGGCAAGCGTCAATTAGTTCAGGAGTCAAATTTTACTTTACAAATCACATAATAAGTTACATGGACTCACTCTGTGCAGCAGGTAGCCTAGCGGTTAAGAGTGTTGGGCCAGTAACCGAAAGGTCGCTGGTTTGAATCCCTGAGCTGACATGGTGAAAAATCTGGCGATGTGCTTTTGAGCAAGGCACTTAACCCTAATTGCTCTAGGTTCAATAATGGCTGATCCCTGGAGGTGACCTCACTCTCTGAGTGTGTCTCAGGGGGAGTGGGATATGCAAAAAAATAAAATTTTGACATGATTTTTTAAGGACTAAACCTTCCTCTGTCCCCCATGCATACAACATCTGTAAGGTCCCCCTAGTCAAATGTTGAATTTCAAGCACAGATTCAACTACAAAGACCAGGGAGCATTTTGGAGGCCTCATAAAGAAGAACAATGGTAGATGGTTAACAATAACAAATCAGACATTGAATATCTCTTTAAGCATGGTCAAGTTAATAATTATGCTGTGGATTATATATTAAACCACCCAGACACATCAAAGACACAGTCGTCCTTCTGAACTGACTTGCTGAACAGGAATTAAACTGCTCAGGGATGTTACCATGAGGCCGTTGGTGATCTTAAAACAGCTACAGAGTTGTCTGTGATGGTAGAAAACTGAGGATGGATCAACAACATTGTAGTGACTCCACAATAATGACCTAAATGACAGTGTGAAAACAAGTGAAAACAAAACAGCAATGCATTTTGTATGCAACAAGGTACTAAAGTAATACTGCAACAAAAAAAACACAACAAAGGAATACTATTTTTGTCCTAAATGCAAAGCCTTACGTTTAGGGCAAATACAACACAACACATCACTGAGTAACTGCCTCCTTATTTTCAAGCTTGGTGGTGACTGTATCATGGTATGGGTATGCTTGACATCGGCAAATCCTGGGGAGTTTTTCAGGATAAAAACTAACGGGATAGAGCTAAGAACAGAAATAATCCTAGAGGAAAACCTGCTTCAGTCGGCTTTACACCAGAGACTGGTAGAGAAATTGACCTTTCAGCAGGACAATAACCTGAAACACAAGGCCAAATCTACACTTGCTTACCAAGAAGACCGGAACATTCACTGAGTGGCCAAGTTACAGTTTTGACTTAAATCTCCTTGAAAATCTATGGTAAGACTTGAAAATTGCTGTCTAGCCATGATCCCCAAAATCTTAACAGAGCTTGAAGAATTTTGAAAAGAATAATGGCAAATATTGCATAATCCAGGTGTGCGAAGCTCTTATAGGCTTACCCAAGAAGACTCACAGCTGTAGTCAATGCCAAAGGTGTTTCTAACATGTATTAACTCAGGGAGCTGAATACTTATGCAACGATTATATTTCAATTATTTTATTTCTATTAGTCTTTTTTTTTTTAAATGAATTTTTCTTCCACTGACCTTAGAGTACTTTGTGTAGATTGCTGACCAAAAAAATGACAATTTAATATACACTGCTCAAAACAATAAAGGGAACACTTAAACAACACAATGCTGTTTAAGTGGTCAATCCAAGCCAAGTCAATCACACTTCTGTGAAATCAAACTGTCCACTTAGGAAGCAACACTGATTGACAATAAATTTCACATGCTGTTGTGCAAATGGAATAGACAAAAGGTGGAAATTATAGGCAATTAGCAAGACACCCCCAATAAAGGAGTGGTTCTGCAGGTGGTGACCACAGACCACTTCTCAGTTCCTATGCTTCCTGGCTGATGTTTTGGTCACTTTTGAATGCTGGCGGTGCTTTCACTCTAGTGGTAGCATGAGACGGAGTCTACAACCCACACAAGTGGCTCAGGTAGTGCAGCTCATCCAGGATGGCACATCAATGCGAGCTGTGGCAAGAAGGTTTGCTGTGTCTGTCAGCGTAGTGTCCAGAGCATGGAGGCGCTACCAGGAGACAGGCCAGTACATCAGGAGACGTGGAGGAGGCCGTAGGAGGGCAACAACCCAGCAGCAGGACCGCTACCTCCGCCTTTGTGCAAGGAGGAGCAGGTGGAGCACTGCCAGAGCCCTGCAAAATGACCTCCAGCAGGCCACAAATGTGCATGTGTCTGCTCAAACGGTCAGAAACAGACTCCATGAGGGTGGTATGAGGGCCCGACGTCCACAGGTGGGGGTTGTGCTTACAGCCCAACACCGTGCAGGACGTTTGGCATTTGCCAGAGAACACCAAGATTGGCAAATTCGCCACTGGCGCCCTGTGCTCTTCACAGATGAAAGCAGGTTCACACTGAGCACATGAGCACATGTGACAGACGTGACAGAGTCTGGAGACGCCGTGTAGAACGTTCTGCTGCCTGCAACATCCTCCAGCATGACCGGTTTGGCGGTTGGTCAGTCATGGTGTGGGGTGGCATTTCTTTGGGGGGCCGCACAGCCCTCCATGTGCTCGCCAGACGTAGCCTGACTGCCATTAGGTACCGAGATGAGATCCTCAGACCCCTTGTGAGACCATATGCTGGTGCGGTTGGCCCTGGGTTCCTCCTAATGCAAGACAATGCTAGACCTCATGTGGCTGGAGTGTGTCAGCAGTTCCTGCAAGAGGAAGGCATTGATGCTATGGACTGGCCCGCCCGTTCCCCAGACCTGAATCCAATTGAGCACATCTGGGACATCATGTCTCGCTCCATCCACCAACGCCACGTTTCACCACAGACTGTCCAGGAGTTGGCGGATGCTTTAGTCCAGGTCTGGGAGGAGATCCCTCAGGAGACCATCCGCCACCTCATCAGGAGCAGGCCCAGGCTCAGCAGGCACGTGGAGGCCACACACACTACTGAGCTTTATTTTGACTTGTTTTAAGGACATTACATCAAAGTTGGATCAGCCTGTAGTGTGGTTTTCCACTTTAATTTTGAGTGTGACTCCAAATCCAGACCTCCATGGGTTGATAAATTTGATTTACATTGATCATTTTTGTGTGATTTTGTTGTCAGCACATTCAACTATGTAAAGAAAAAAGTATTTAATAAGAATATTTCATTCATTCAGATCTAGGATGTGTTATTTTAGTGTTCCCTTTATTTTTTTGAGCAGTGTATGTTAATCCCACTTTGTAACACAATAAAATGTGAAGAAATCCAAGGGGTCTGAATACTTTTGCAAGGCTCTGTATTGCAGTATATGCTATATTGTTTTGTGTATATTTATTGTCATGTGTTCAATGTGTTTTTACTACGTGCCCCCAGGGGATAATAAAGACTGCTCTACTACTGCTCTCAAGCTTGTGTGAGAGAAACCCAGTGAAGAATATACTAAGGGCTTATGACAACCTAGGCCAGGGGTCGGCATTAGGCAGCCCGCAGGCCAAAACGGTTCCGCAACTTATTTTTTTGTCTCCCCAAGAAGATTATATTAACAATTAATAAAAAATACAAAAAATAATTCAGGAAATCTGTTCCAAGTATTCCCATTAATAAAAAAAGAGACGTGATGGTGTCTCTGTCACGCCCTGACCATAGTTTGCTTTGTATGTTTTATGTTTTGTTTGGTCAGGGTGTGATCTGAGTGGGCATTCTATGTTGTATGTCTGGTTTGTCTATTTCTATGTGTTTGGCCTGATATGGTTCTCAATCAGAGACAGGTGTTTTGCGTTGTCTCTGATTGGGAACCATATTTAGGTAGCCTGTTTTCTGTTGGGGTTTGTGAGTGATTGTCTATGTGTAGTGTTTGTGTCAGCACTATTGTTATTTAGCTTCACGGTTGTCACTTTGTTGTTTTTGTAGTGTTCAGTTTCTTTCATTAAATAATGACGAACACTTACCTCGCTGCGTATTGGTCCTCCGATCCGTCCTACTACTCCTCGTCAGAGGAGGAAGACGAAAGCCGTGACAGAATCACCCACCAACCAAGGACCAAGCAGCGTGGTATCGGGCAGCAGCGATCGCAGGACTCCTGGACCTGGGAGGAGATTCTGGATGGGAAAGGACCCTGGGTACAGGCTGGGGAATATCGCCGCCCCAAAGCAGAGCTGGAGGCAACGAAAGCTGAGCGGCGGCGATATGAGGAGGCAGCAAGGCAGCGCGACAGGTACGAGAGGCAGCCCCAAAAAAAATTTGGAGGGTGCACACGGGGAGTGTGGCTAAGCCAGGTAGCAGACCTGAGCTCACTCCTCGTGCTTATTATAAGCAGCGCGTTACTGGTCAGGCACCGTGTTATGCGGTTAAGCTCACGGTGTCGCCAGTACGTGCCCATAGCCCGGTGCGCTATAGGGCAGCCCCCCGAAAGTGTCATGTGAGTGTGGGCATCCAGCCAGGGCGTATTGTGCCTGCTCAGCGTGTCTGGTCTCCGGTACGTCGTTTCAGTCTAGGGTATCCTGTGCCGGCTCTGCGTGCTGTGTCTCCGGGGCGCTGGGAGGGTGCAGTGCGTCCTATGCCTGCGCTCCGCTCGTGCCGGGCAAATGTGGGAGTGGAGCCTAAGGGAGAGGTGCGCGTAGTAGGCACTAGATCTCCAGTGCTCACCCACAGCCCGGTTCAACCTGTGCCTGCACTCTGGAGGGTCCGGGCTAGAGTAGTTATCCAGCCGGGGGAGTGGTGCCAAGACTGCGCACCAGAGCTCCAGTGCTCCCCCACAGCCCGGTCCTTCAGGTGCCTCCTCCTAACACCAAGCCTCCTGTAGGTCTCCCCAGCCTGGTGGGTCCTGTGGCAGCCCCACGCACCAGGCTGTCTCTCCGTCTCCTCCCTACAGGTGTGCCCGTCTGCCCAGCGCCATCTGAGCTGTCCGTCTGCCCAGCGCCATCTGAGCTGCCCGTCTGTCCAGCGCCATCTGAGCCGCCTGTCTGTCCTACGCCGTCAGAGCCGCCCGTCTGTCCTGAGCCGTCAGAGCCGCCCGTCTGTCCTGAGCCGTCAGAGCCGCCCGTCTGTCCTGAGCCGCTAGAGCCGCCCGTCTGTCAGGAGCCGCCAGAGCCATCCGCCAGTCAGGAGCCGCCAGAGCCTCCCGCCAGTCAGGAGCCGCCAGAGCCGCCCGCCAGTCAGGAGCCGCCCGCCAGTCAGGAGCCGCCCCTCAGTCCGGAGCCGCCCCTCAGTCCGGAGCCGCCCCTCAGTCCGGAGCCGCCCCTCAGTCCGGAGCCGCCCCTCAGTCCGGAGCTGCCCCTCCGTCCAGTGGCGCCCTCTAGGATGGTCTTCAGTCCGGGACCCGCTGCAAGGATCCCCGCTCCAGAGGCGCCACCAAAGCGGGTTATGACTATGGTGGAGTGGGGTCCACGTCCCGAGCCGGAGCCGCCACCGCGGACAGATGCCCACCCAAATCCTCCCCTATAGGTTTAGGTTTGCGGCCGGAGTCCGCACCTTGAGGGGGGGGGGGGGGGGGGGGGGGGGGGTACTGTCACGCCCTGACCATAGTTTGCTTTGTATGTTTTATGTTTTGTTTGGTCAGGGTGCGATCTGAGTGGGCATTCTATGTTGTATGTCTGGTTTGTCTATTTCTATGTGTTTGGCCTGATATGGTTCTCAATCAGAGACAGGTGTTTTGCGTTGTCTCTGATTGGGAACCATATTTAGGTAGCCTGTTTTCTGTTGGGGTTTGTGAGTGATTGTCTATGTGTAGTGTTTGTGTCAGCACTATTGTTATTTAGCTTCACGGTTGTCACTTTGTTGTTTTTGTAGTGTTCAGTTTCTTTCATTAAATAATGACGAACACTTACCTCGCTGCGTATTGGTCCTCCGATCCGTCCTACTACTCCTCGTCAGAGGAGGAAGACGAAAGCCGTGACAGTCTCAATGTAATCAAGGTATGAAATTATTGTTATTTTCAAGTACAGTCTCTTTCTGGACTTAGTTGTGGTCAATTTGCAGTGTACAAATTATTATAATTATGTTCTGGCCCCCCGACCATCCTGTCCGACAAAAATCGTTCCGTGACTGAATCTAGTTGCCTACCCCTGACCTTTTGAGCTTTAGATTTGAGCTATGCAAGTCAACATATTGGAGGGATGCATACCTGCTGATTGGAGTCCCCATGGCCCATATGGAGAATAGGAGTAGTAGTAGTAGTAGTAGTAGTAGTAGTAGGCCTACTGACATAGTTTGAGAACAGTATGTTGTATGACCAACTGTAAAATGGGTGGTACAAGAACGTCACTGGGCCTGGGAGAATCACATGGTTGCGTGCCCACCATGTGAGGAGGGATCAAATGTCTTTTCCACCCACAGAGACACACGCATACATTCCACCTCCTTGGACTGTATGTTCCACGTCTGCCACTCCCCTCCTAGAATGCTTGCTGATCCTAGACCAGTTGACACAGTGAATGGGCATATAATAAGACAGTGAAAACTGAGCACAGAACAGTCCAAAATGTGGCTGCTGGTTTTGAAATACAGCCCAGTTCATCCACTCTCATGCGGGTCAAAGGCCAGGCAGAGTGGTTCTTATTTCGCTCCTCAGTTTTAACAGCCGCTGTTCTTGAATAGGCCAGAATCGGTCACTGGGGGCGGGGAGAAGATATGACATCACAGACTTAGACCAGGTCTGTCCTATGTCCTGGTTGTCAGGGTAAGGTGGAGACAGAACGACCAAAGACAGACTGACTGACTGACAGGGATATACAGAGAGAACCCTTGTGCTTTTACTGACCACTGATTGACCATTGGCTAGTGGCTACATCCACAGAGAGGATACCGTTCTCTGGTGAGTGTTGAGTTGTTTCACTGTGATTTAATTGTAGGAGTGAAGGTCTCATAGGAAAGGCATGGACTAGACTGGAGGGTTACAGAGGTTATGCAGTGTGCTGTCATGTCCCTGGTCAGACCAGAGCACTGTTAGGCATGCTGAAAATGTCTGATTTCAGCTAACCAACACATGTAACACAGGGTAACAGAGGACTGGGCCTGTAACTTATGTAAACATAATTGTTATAAAGGATATGCCTTATTTATACCAGAGTACCAGTGGAATAATCAATGTAATAATTATGTAGCATGTAAATAAACACAGTTACCCTAGAGTAGTAACTATGCAATGTTACATTTTTCTTAGGACTGTTTAAATCGAACGCATTTGACGATTAGTCAAATATTTTCAGAGGAGCATTGTACTACTGACGTGTGACCTGAATAATTGCAAACTTGTCATAATCCGCAGTGTTTCTCACAGGAGTTATTTAGGACAAGGAGGAGTCAGGTTAGGATGTTGACATTGAAGGGAATGGTTTGATATTGATGTGTGCAGGGGGATGGGTGGGAGTGTTGTCGTGGTACCCAAGAACATACGCATATCCAGGTACTTTCCGCAGGTGCTGGAATTGTAGGCGAACTCATGGAAAACAGAAAAGAAAACGCTGCACACTGCTGCTCATGCTCCCAGGTGATATTTATTTACAACAACGTTTCGACCCCTAGGTTTTCAACAGGCATCCATATCCCAGGTGGGGGTGGAAGGTCCTATATATAGGGGCAGTACTCAGTGACATCACTTCCTGAAATAGGAGGTAAAAAATGTATAACAGTTTCACAATAAATATTCAATGTATCAGAATATATGATCATACACAGGGAATGTGATCAATATTTACAGTAATATGCATACACATACCAATATTCAATTAGGATGAAAAAAAACCACACAATTCTGACATTGAAACTATAAAAACCTTTTAAAGAAAAGTGGGACATGACCCTGGGGTGGGGATGTGGCATCCATTGTGTATACATTTGGCCAGGCAGTAAGAGTAACACTACACTCCTGGGTGGGAAGAGGAGGGCTGAGATGTCCCAATTGAGAGCACACAGCGTGCTGTGCCACAGAGGAATTTGTAGGCCTTTCGGTGCTGTGCAATTCTGGAAAGCAATGTAAAGAGCAAAAATAGAATGTCTGCCAACACGCCTCTCCTTTTTCAGTCTCCATGGCAGTAATATTAATCCTTCAATGAAATGGTAATGTTTTTAACCTTTGAGCATTGAAAATCACTTCCCTAAAGGTTTTGTTATTATCTATAATTATCTTTTACAAATAATTTGTGTCACAAGTGTTCTCCACCCCAGCTATTTGGTCAGAGTATTCCAGCCTATGTAAGTACCTAGCTACTTAGAAAACAACAGCCCCAGAATTCCCATGTGAATCAATTACTAGAATTTGAATAGTATGAAAACTGGTTGAGTTTGAACACTTCTCTGTCCATCATCTCAGGCACCAAGAACCAAATCCCACATGCATTAGTCTGTTACGAGAGACCATCATCTAGTGTCGTGGAAGTAAATAACAGATTAAGAATTAAAAGGGCATATTTGTAAACAATGGAGAAAAGTTTATATTTTGTTTTCTGATTGACAGTCGAACTAACCACATGAGACATTTATAAGTTTGATTCTTTAAGAATCAATGGCTATATCATTAGTTGAAAAGTACAGGACTGGATGTAGGCCTACAAATCCCAGATTGCCCATTGTTCACATTTTTTTCTCTCACAGGCCTCATGCTCAGAAGCGAGCTAAAGTGAAGGGCTGGAATGGAATAATAGAAGGGTATCAAAAATATGGAAACCACATGTTTGACTCAGCTCCATTTACTCCATTCCAGCCATTACAATGAGCCCGTCCTGGTGGCTTCGCCTCTCCCTGTCTGGTATTAAATACCACAAGTCTAAACGAGGCGTGAAAACCTCCTTATAAAAACATTGACTGTTGTAGCCCAACCGGCCGCCAGAGAGCGCTATTATTCCATAAACCAAGTAAAATGAATAATAGCACCATCCCCCGGCAGGTTGGGCAATGACGTTGGAGGTGGGTGTTTGTCTCTGACTGTAGCCATCCATAATCTTTGTGTGGCCGAAAAGTTGTTTGAGAAAATCACAGCCTGTTGAAGACCTGGAACTGACGAAACGACGGTTTGGTCGCGCGTTTTGGGTGGTTATGGTAAGACATGATGACAAAACTGTTTTGAATCCAGTTTATGTCACTGAAAGAAAGTTTGACTAATAGTGTAAAGGATTTAACTCCGGGTCTTTGACTTGTGCACACATGTATGTAGTGTGTCTTCTCCAGTGCAACGATGTTCGCATACCGCGTGCGTGCGCTCTTTGCAACAATAATACTGGTTTTGGCAAGTACTGTACAAGCTCGTGTGGTGTGCATTGGTGGTTTCACACTTCAAACTAACCAACCACTCTTCGTTCTTTCTCCTCTGCGTTCTCTTAAATTTCACAGAATATTTCGTGGGCTATCAGCGGAACAGAGTGTGAGCTCCAGAAACCGAACATGACTGAAAATGGACTTGGGAACCGGGTGCTTAACATGGACACCATGAACCCGAATGTAAAGCGGGTTGAGTATGCTGTCCGTGGTCCAATCGTGCAACGCGCAGTGCAGATTGAAAAGGATCTCAAAGAGGTACAGTAAGTGTGTACTGTTGGACAGAGATCGAGATTTTCATGTGGCTGGCCTTTTTCTTGAGAAATGGGACAGCCCAGGTGACATGGAGCAAATTACCAGATGTCAGTGGGAAGTTGCCCATTAACCAACCTAATGTAGCAGGCGTAAAATAAACTTTGCCGTAAACCATGATCGGACTGGGATGAGTAAAGATTAAAAGTTAAAACCCACTGGGTTCCTCAGAAGCGTCACTTACACACAGAATGAGTTGGGACATAGGCTATGTCAGACTTTCAGTCAACCTATTTACTAACTTTTCATGCATTGAGTGTGCACAAACAGTATAGAGCTGTGTGATGATAGTGCACTCTGGTGACATTGGTGATCCTATGATATGTGCCATTCTTTCCTTAGAGAACACACAAGTATGCAAAGGATACTGATCTTTATGAGGGACTGCCCTGAAACTAATGCTCACTCTTTTGGAGAAGCTGACCCTGAACCACAACATTGTTTTAAAGGCAGTAGTCTCCTAAAGCAGTGGTTTCAAACCTTTTTCTGGTACTGTACCACCAACTGATTTTTGCTTTGCCCTGAGTATCCCTGAAGTATGAGTGATGATTGGCTGAGAGAAATTGATGATAAAAAAATTGTGGTACTGTTTTTTTGGACTTCAGTGTGGCTTTTGACATTATCGACCATAGTCTGCTGCTGGAAAAACGTATGTGTTATGGCTTTACACCCCCTGCTATTTTGTGGATAAAGAGTTACCGGTCTAACAGAACACAGAGGGTGTTCTTTAATGGAAACCTCTCCAACATAATCCAGGTAGAATCAGGAATTCCCCAGGGCAGCTGTCTAGGTCCCTTTTTTCAATCTTTACTAATTACATTTGAGTAAAGCCAGTGTGTCTATGCATGCGGATGGCTCAACACTATCCATGTCCACTACTACAGTGAGTGAAATCAATGCAACACTTAACAAAGAGCTGCAGTTTGTTTCAGAATGGCTGGCGAGGAATTAGTTAGTCCTAAATATTAAAAAAAATAAAAGCATTGTATTTGGGACAGATCATTCACTAAACCCCAAACCTCAACTAAATCTTGTAATAAATAATGTGGAAATTGAGCAAGTTGAGGTGACCAAACTGCTTGGAGTAACCCTGGATTGTAAACTGTCTGTCATAGTCAAAACATGTTGATACAACAGTAGCTAAGATGGGGGAGAAGTCTGTCCATAATTAAAGCGCTGCTCTGCCTTTTTAACAACACTATCAACAAGGCAGGTCCTACAGGCCCTAGTTTTGTCGCACCTGGACTACTTTTCAATCGTGTGGTCAGGTGCCACAAAGAGGGACCTCGGAAAATTACAATTGGCTCCGAATAGGGCAGCATGGCTGGCCCTTAAATATACACAGAGAGTTAATATTAGTGGAGGAGAGATTGACTTCATCACTACTTGTTTTTGTAAGAAGTGTTGACATTCTGAATGCACCGAGGTGTCTGTTTAAACTACTAGCACACAGCTCAACACGAATGCATACCCCACATGACATGCCACCAGAGGTCTCTTCACAACCCCCAAATCAAGAACAGACTATGGGAGGTGCACAGTACTACATAGAGCCATGACTACATGGAACTCTATTCCAAATCAGGTAACTGATGCAAGCAGTAGATTCAGATTTAAAAAACAGATCAAAAATACACCTTATGGAACAGCGGGGACTGTGAAGAGACACACACACGTACACATGGATGTTGTATTGTAGATATGTGGCAGTAAAGTAGTGGCCTGAGGGAACACACTTAATGTGTTGTGAAAAGTTATGAAATGTAATATTTTAAATTGTATATAGTTGCCTTAATGTTGCTGGACCCCAGGAAGAGTAGCTGCTGCCTTGGCAGGAAATAATGGGGATCCTTAATAAATACAAATACCCCTGAAGTACCCCCTCATGTACATTTTACCAGAAGCTCTATTGTCTCATAAGTCTTCTCAAGTACCTTCCTGGATAGGCCATGTACCTCCAGGGGTCTTCGTCGTTCACTCCTAAGGCCTGAGGTGGGGATGGTTACCAAACTAGAGTGGATTGATTCAGAGTAGAATTGAGTATACACCCTCCCTCTCTTTTGTCTGTGAATTGTCTCCTTCACTTGGGCTAGTCTGAAGCCATGTGGAGCAGCTCACTGGGCACTGTGCCAACAGCTAAACCCTGTCGAGCAGGTGCCCATTGTGACATCACCACCCCTATGCTTCTCTTTGAGGAGCGCCATACTGTAGGGTGCTCAGGTTTTGCAGAAAGTAAAGTTATGTGTAAAGTTCAACACCACAATATCCCCAACAGTGTTCTCCCTCCCTCCAGACATACTTTATGTGTAATATCCTTTCCATGTTTCAGTTATAACAGGGTTCAAAGAATACAATGATTGCCTAATTTTAATGTTGAGATTCAACTTGACAAATGTTATTGGATATGTTATAGAAGCTTACTAGGATTCACATGGAGTGGGATATGCCCATCCCATTGGCTGGTATGCTGAGAGACTTCCTGTCAGGGCACTGGGCAGTGACACTTACTGATAACTCAGCAAAACAGATGGGACTAAGGTCAGTCTGGTTTGAAGTGGAATGGCTGATACATTCACCTCAGACTGGTCAGTCATTTATTCCTAGGCTGCATCCAAAGACTGGTATAGAGTGATTGGGTTTGGAATTTTATAGCCTACTTTCCAGTGACTTTCCAGAAGAAGAAAAAAGCAAATTTCATAAAACTGAAGTATTAGGTCAATATAATTGGGCCAATTTGTTTTGGTCAGTGCTATCCGGAATCCTTGGTACATTCCTACCTTAACCCCTACCATTACCCTACCCGAACCTTAACCCCTACCATTAGTCTAAACCTTACCGAACCTTAACCCCTACCATTAGCCTAAACCTTACCGAACCTTAACCCCTACCATTAGCCTAACCCTTACCGAACCTTAACCCCTACCATTAGCCTAACCCTTACCGAACCTTAACCCCTACCATTAGCCTAACCCTTACCGAACCTTAACCCCTACCATTAGCCTAACCCTTACCGAACCTTAACCCCTACCATTAGCCTAACCCTTACCGAACCTTAACCCCTACCATTAGCCTAACCCTTACCGAACCTTAACCCCTACCATTAGACAAACCCTTACCGAACCTTAACCCCTACCATTAGCCTAACCCTTACCGAACCTTAACCCCTACCATTAGCCTAACCCTTACCGAACCTTAACCCCTACCATTAGCCTAACCCTTACCGAACCTTAACCCTTACCATTAGCCAAACCCTTACCGAACCTTAACCCCTACCATTAGCCAAACCCTTACCGAACCTTAACCCCTACCATTAGACAAACCCTTACCGAACCTAACCCCTACCATTAGCCAAACCCTTACCGAACCTAACCCCTACCATTAGACAAACCCTTACCGAACCTTAACCCCTACCATTAGACAAACCCTTACCGAACCTAACCCCTACCATTAGCCTAACCCTTACCGAACCTTAACCCCTACCATTAGCCAAACCCTTACCGAACCTTAACCCCTACCATTAGCCAAACCCTTACCGAACCTTAACCCCTACCATTAGCCAAACCCTTACCGAACCTTAACCCCTACCATTAGCCAAACCCTTACCGAACCTTAACCCCTACCATTAGCCTAACCCTTACCGAACCTTAACCCCTACCATTAGCCTAACCCTTACCGAACCTAACCCCTACCATTAGCCTAACCCTTACCGAACCTTAACCCCTACCATTAGCCTAACCCTTACTGAACCTTAACCCCTACCATTAGCCTAACCCTTACTGAACCTTAACCCCTACCATTAGCCTAACCCTTACCGAACCTTAACCCCTACCATTAGCCTAACCCTTACCGAACCTTAACCCCTACCATTAGCCTAACCCTTACTGAACCTTAACCCCTACCATTAGCCTAACCCTTACTGAACCTTAACCCCTACCATTAGCCTAACCCTTACTGAACCTTAACCCCTACCATTAGCCTAACCCTTACTGAACCTTAACCCCTACCATTAGCCTAACCCTTACTGAACCTTAACCCCTACCATTAGCCTAACCCTTACTGAACCTTAACCCCTACCATTAGCCTAACCCTTACTGAACCTTAACCCCTACCATTAGCCTAACCCTTACTGAACCTTAACCCTTACCTTAACCATTTTAAATTTCAACTTCAATGGGGTAGTGTCTCAAGGATTCCGAATAGCACGGACCAATTTGTTTTGGGGCTAGCTAGTAGCTATGCCTGTGTGTCTGGTTGGCACAACAAGGGTCTTTTCATGATGGTGATCAATGAGAGTGCTTAGTTTAGCCTCAATGAGGTTTCTATGGCGACCTACCTCCATTCCCAGGCTTTGCTGTGAAGAACTGAAAATAACGTTTTATCAAATGCCCTTATCCAGAGTGTCTCACAGCAAGAGCACATAACAAGGGGATTAAAGCATCAAATGTAAAGCACGGGTGTATGTCACTTTTGATACATTTGTCTAGAACTTGCAATTCATGCATTTCACTGATAAAGCTATAGTGAATAGAGTTGTGTCCTGGTCTCAATTGGCCGGTCCAGAGCCCTGTTGGGGGGGGGGCAGTTCTCACACAGCGAACAGCACACTCATTGTTCGACTCAAGCGAGGGATGAGACCAAGAAGGGAAGAGAGTTGCGTCCCTTCTCGGACCTTCCCGGTCAGATCAGACCTGTATGGTCGTTAGAATGAGGTGAATCACAGTAGGTTAACATACTAGGGATGTTGACCAGAGACAATGAACAGCCGGATAACAGCCAGTTTGTTACTTAACTGAAAGAATGGAAATGAAAAAAAAACTTTTTTACATACCGTGGTTGCCATAACATTGAAGAACTCCGACGGCGCATGATTAATTCTGAGAATCGCCCCTCACCAAAAGATAACTTTCTATCCTCTGTAGTCTACCCAGGCCCTGATCTCCCCTCTGTAACCCCTGTGCCAGGCTGACTCTGTGCCAGGCCTAATCTATACAGAAGCTGGGGGCACAGGGCTGCTAATGAGAGAGGAGGACTGGCATGGGGGATTGGGACTGTGCGATGAGGGAATGAACCAGTCTGATTTGATTTACATGCAGCCAATGTCAGCTGATATGAACAGCTGATCTTTCATTATGCATGTGCCGTGTGTCCCGTTCTAAGAATCATGAGAAGTGTTTTGGATGTGAAACTCAAGTTATTTAAAGGGCCAATTAATAACAAAAAGTCTGTTTTGGTAAAAAGCTGAGGGATGGGCTTGGAGAAGTGTAACCACACTCAAATATATAGACAGAGCTATGGATGCAAGGACTAACCGTCGATGATAACGACATTAGTGTTTAACAATGTTTTGAGGCTATACACTGTTTACATTTTACAATGTTTACAAACATTGGAGTAAAACGGGCTTCTATTTTGGGTTCTGATGGGGTACAGCAGTTGAACTAAGCTCATTAGGCAAGTCCAAAAATGTATGTAGCTGCAGATTGCCTCTTTTAAATGATTATTACTGGTGGTTTTGGATTGTTGTTGTGTGGCATTCAGCTCCGGTGTCTTTCTCTGTTTGTAAAATGGAATACCTGCTGTCCCTGCCTGAGCACACTGATGTTCCAGCAGTACAAACACAGCTGGGTGTCCCCCTCTCCCTTCCATTTTGATTGGCAGAAATCACGAGACGCCCCCTGATATTGACCTACAGGAGGAAAGCAGGAAGGTATCCTGTGAGTTTAGGTTTCAGTTGGGGGAACGAACAGAGTGCCTGTTTAGCTACACAACAAGGAAAGCAGTGTCATCTACAGTATAGCCATTCCCATACCAAGATGGCTGATGTGAAGACGGAGCACTCAGACAGTAAATGCAGCATAGACGTCACAACCTAATATTAACAGTTAAAAGAAAGCCTATGTAGTGTGTAGCTTTGACACCTCAGGGGACTACAAAAGTTAAAAGAAAGTTAAACTCCAAATCGCACTAATCCAGGTGCTGTACAGTAAAACCATAGGGGGGTGTATTCAGGGGCTTATCACATTACGCTGTTCAATGACTACTAGGTCTACCACATCTACCAGGCTACGCAAAGAACATGTTGTCATTGTCGCGTTACTGTTTCCACTCTAGGTCTAGTCCGTCTAGTTTCTTGTATTGGCTACAAGCCTGAATGTTGTTTATCAAGCTTTTGCATTGCAGGTGATATGCTCCCTGTTCTATTTTTTTTACCAGTGTCATGAGTTTGAATGAAATTCTGATTATAAGAACTGGAGAGGGCTATGGAGTAGGCTTGAGCAGGGACAGAATGACAGGGAGAAAAAAGAGAGGGCAAGAGGCATTGGCACAGCAACAGCCCTATTGTTGACCCAGATCTCTCCTGCCCTCCCCAGTCTACACACAGTGGGAGTATCACAGCTGTCTCCAGTCCCTCTCTTTAACATGCTGTTGGCTTCCAGGATTATACAAAGTCCAATGGTTGAATAGGCAGGGATTTTAAACCAAGTTTAGAGTTGTCATACTCATAGAGGTTGGCGCGTAAGTATTACTACTGGGGATTGTCATGCACTAAATGTGACTGTTTAATTATCATGATAACCATATCTGTGTAATAACTGCAACTCTCTCTGTTTCTGCAGGGGGTTGAGAAGCCTTTTACAGAGGTCATCAAGGCCAACATTGGTGATGCGCATGCCATGGGCCAGAAACCAATCACATTTCTCCGACAGGTCTGTTAATTGTTGTTCTAAAGCTGTGGTGTATTTTATATGGAAGTTTCCCATTATTATTATAGATGACTATTTACTATACATTACTACAACTTCTCTGTTCCCGTCAGGTTGTAGCGCTCTGCGCCTACCCAGATCTCCTAGAAGACGACAAGTTTCCAGAGGATGCTAAAAATAGAGCACGGCGCATCCTTCAGGCCTGTGGAGGGGGAAGTATAGGTGAAATAACTCTTACTGTAGGCTGTACTGTGTAAAAAAAAAAAGTTGTATATTTAAAAAAAAAAAAAAAAAAGTTAAATATCCATTGAACTTTTATCTATTTCAGGTGCATACAGTGCTAGTCCAGGCATTGAGATCGTACGACAGGATGTGGCTAAATACATTGAGAAGCGGGACGGTGGCATCCCCAGTAACCCTGACAGCATCTACCTCTCCACCGGGGCCAGTGATGCCATAGTGGTAAGACTGATGATGGCTATAGTACTGAGTTCTTGACTTGTGCTCGTGTGACTAAAATGCTGATTACAACCAACTCTTTTAACTATTTACTGGATCAATAGATCATCTCTCAATGCTGAATCGGATCTTACGGCACATGACTCTCCCCTTGCATCCTTTCTACCTCCCTCACATCTCTCTCTCTCTATAGACCATGCTAAAGTTGTTGACGTCAGGCGAGGGGAAGAACCGTACAGGGGTGATGATCTCCATCCCTCAGTACCCCCTCTACTCTGCTGCTCTGGCTGAGCTGGCGGCTGTCCAGATCAGCTACTACCTGGACGAGGACAAGTGCTGGAGCCTGGACGTCGGTGAGCTAAGGAGGGCTGTGAAGGCAGCCAGGGAGCACTGTAAACCCCGCGCCCTCTGCATTATCAACCCTGGCAACCCCACAGGTATGTGGACACAAGTTTAGGGATCTGACTCACTTATTTTTAGACCATCTCTGTTCTGTTTAGAGAACTCTTGTCACCCTTCACTGTGATAGGTCAGGTCCAGAGCAGGCAGTGCATTGAAGATGTGATCCGATTTGCTGCTGAGGAGCACCTTTTCCTGATGGCTGATGAGGTAATTTAGTAATAATACAATCTCTTCTACCTGATCTTATCCTTTCTCCCCCTTCTCTAAGGTTTTTCTTCCAGACAAGATATTCAATACGTATCACTCCCTCCCTCTGTGGCTACCAGGTGTACCAGGATAATGTGTACGCGGAGGGTTGCCAGTTCCACTCCTTTAAAAAGGTTCTGTTTGAGATGGGACCAGAGTACTCCAGTGTTGTGGAGCTGGCCTCCTTCCACTCCACCTCCAAATGCTTCATGGGAGAGTAAGTCTGTAGCTACATACCCACGTATTCTCACAGATGGTGACTGACATAACTTGGCTCTATTAGGAAAAATGAACTTGACACGTCGTACGGTATGTGAATCGAGTATGCCAGTTACTGTACCATATGAATGTGCGTGTGTGTGTGTGTTCCTGTCATACAGGTGTGGTTTCAGAGGAGGGTACATGGAGGTGGTTAACATGGACCCTGAGGTGAAGTTGCAGCTGACTAAGCTGGTGTCTGTGCGGCTGTGCCCCCCCATCCTTGGGCAGGCCCTACTGGACCTGGTGGTCAATCCCCCTCAGCCTGACGAGCCTTCCTATTCCACCTTCATCAAGGTCAGCATACACATGACGTGGATGTTAGGATTCAGCCCTAAATGTCACATTAATATTATTACAGTGTAACAGGTGCTGTTCAGTAAAAATGTATGTACATTGTGTCACAATTTGTTAGTATTATCCTGATCTCTGACCACTTAACAGGAGCGTACTGCCAACCTGGATATCCTGGCTGGGAAGGCCAAGATGACAGAGCAGATCCTCAACACAGTCCCAGGGATCCACTGTAACCCTGTCCAGGGAGCCATGTACACCTTCCCCCGCCTCTCACTGCCAGAGAAAGCCATCAACGCGGCAAAGGTATGTCTTTCCCTCCCCCTCTTTCACCCTCCCTCTCTGTTAATTGATCTCTCCTTTCCCTGCCTGTTTCTGATGCTCAGTTGTCTGATTCTTCCTATTCCAATCCCTTCTGTGTTGTTATTCAACCTTCTCTACCTCTGTGTAGGAGAAAGGCCAGGCTCCAGACATGTTCTACTGTATGAAGCTGCTGGAGGAGACTGGTATCTGCCTGGTTCCAGGTAGCGGCTTCGGGCAGAGAGATGGAACCTACCATTTCAGGTTAGACCGGTCGCCTGTCTAGCCTGGGTACCAGTCTGTTTAGCTATCATTCCACTCCTTGTCATGTCAAATGTTTTTCATGGCAAAGAGTGGAATGATAGCTAAACAGACTGGTACCCTGCCCCCAGTGATGTTCATGCTAAGAAAACACAATTTTTTTCTCTTTCTCACACTCTTTCTTTCTCTGTGTAGGATGACCATCTTACCTGCAACTGAAAAGCTGAAGGTTGTATTGGAAAAGATCAGGGAGTTTCATAAGCGGTTCACAGAGGAGTTCTCATAACCCCACTCACCTTCACCTCCCCTCCTCTTCCCAGTCTGGTCTGTAACAAAACCCCACCCCTCTTCCTAGTACGGTCCGGTCTATAACAAAACCCTACCCCTCTTCCTAGTCCGGTCCGATCTGTAACAAAACCCCACCCCTCTTCCTAGTCCGGTCTGTAACAAAACCCCACCCCTCTTCCTAGTACGGTCCGGTCTATAACAAAACCCTACCCCTCTTCCTGGTCCGGTCTGTAACAAAACCCCCCCCTCTTCCCAGTCCGGTCCAGTCTGTAACAAAACCCCACCCCTCTTCCCGGTCTGTAACAAAACCCCACCCCTCTTTCCAGTCCGGTCTGTAACAAAACCCCACCCCTCTTCCCGGTCCGGTCTGTAACAAAACCCCACCCCTCTTCCCGGTCCGGTCCAGTCTGTAACAAAACCCCACCCCTCTTCCCGGTCCGGTCCAGTCTGTAACAAAACCCCACCCCTCTTCCCGGTCCAGTCCAGTCTGTAACAAAACCCCACCCCTCTTCCCGGTCCGGTCCAGTCTGTAACAAAACCCCACCCCTCTTCCCAGTCCAGTCTGTAACAAAACCCCACCCCTCTTCCCAGTCCGGTCTGTAACAAAACCCCATCCCTCTTCCCAGTCCGGTCTGTAACAAGACCCCACCCTTCCTCCTCAGAAACTGGATGGAGAGATGGTGAAAATATCTAACTGAAAGAGTGCCAGTGCGTTACCAACACACCCTCGAGACTCTCCCCTCTAGTGTCCTAGACTTGACATTAAAAGAGGAGCAATGTGTTAAGAAACTGCACTTTTTAGCATGGTACCTGGCATGCTGTTCTGTTTCAGCTAATTGTTTAAATTGTGTGTCAGACAGCATCTGCACAGTGTACATATGTGATAATGTTTTAGTCATTTTCAGTTCATGACTATAACTGATTGTCAGTTGAGGGTTTTACTTAGGCTGTAAAATAATTGGCAGAACATCTAGTTTTACAGGTTATACAGCTACATTATGATCAGTCGTACTAATATCAGTAAATAGTTGGCAGAGGTGTGCTTTTATTGCATTCCAGAGGGAGTGCAATGGCTGTTGTGTTGAAAAGGATACTGTGAAC